>NC_036639.1:2435578-2617564 GCF_002806865.2 Cucurbita pepo subsp. pepo | reverse complement strand
ATATATATATATATATATATATATATATATATATATATATATATATATATATATATATGAATAAATAAATAAATATTCTATCAATATAATTTTTAAAAATTCAAATTTTAACATTAAACTATGGTTTTTAAGAATTAAAAAATCTATGACCGTCTTTATTTTTAAAATTTTTAAATATTAAAATTAGAGCTTCAAAATTAACTATTTTATTTTTTAATATATATATTTATATTAATATTAAGCGGGTGGGGACGGGAATATAATCTCCCACATGGGTTAATTTGGTAGAAGATTATGAGTTATAAGTGAAGAATACTATCGGAATTAGACATTTTGGAGAAACTCAAAGCAAAGTGGGCTTATGCTCAAGGTAGACAATATTATACCATTGTGGAGAGTCGTGATTCATAACCTGGTATTAGAGTCATGCCCTAAACTTAGCCATGTACGAGAAAGAAGTCCTAAACTTAGCCGGTGGAGAGTCGTGATTCATAACATGGTATTAGAGTCATAGTCATGTCAGAGAAAGAAGTCTTAAACTTAGTCGGTGGAGAGTCATGATTCATAATATGGTATTAGAGTCATGCCCTAAACTTAGCCATATGGTATTAGAGTCATGCCCTAAACTTAGTGATGTCAGAGAAAGGAGTCAAGGGATATTTGAAAGCTCTATAAACCATTAGAGCCATGTCTTAAACTTAGTCATATCAGAGAAAGGAGTCGAACCTTGTGCTCCATTAGCCTCCCTTACTCGAGGGGAGAGAACAAAGTGGAAAGATCAAAATAACTAGGAGAAATAAATATAACTTGTTTATCTCCAATAATTTTTTAATAATTAAAAACAAGTTTGTAGAGCTGATTTAATTACCGAAATATATTATATTTTAATTACTGTAATTTATAAATGAAATTGAAATAGCTGTAACGAAATTTTAACCAGCATTTTTTGATGCTGACGTATACGGATCTGCATATCTCAAAATTGTATCAAATCTCACGGCTCCAACATCCTCCACGCTTCCTCTTTTACAACCTTTGATTGATCTCACTTTGTAAAGCTCATCTCCCTCCACGTTGATTCTTTATTGACCGTCAGATTTAAGACAAAATCAACGGCCGGATTCAACCCAAAGCAACTTGCTGTCCTATGAAGGCACTGTTACCGAACGTATCCCGCTCTTTTTTAGTTTTCCTTTTCTTTTTAAGCAACGTCATTGTCCCGTCTTCACTCATGCACATCAACTTCTTACGGTGTTGATTTCGCCGGCGCAATGCAGGAACGAACCGCCGCCGTCGCCTCCGCCGGTCGTACGCGATCGAGCAGCGAAAGATCGTCGAGTTCCGCGTTTCTACTTGATGTTAAAGAAGGTTCGATTTTAGTTCGTCTTTACGATTTCTCGTGGAAAGATTGTACGTGAAGTGATATTGGACGTCTTCTGTAGTTTTGTTTTGTTCTTTTGGTTGATGGAGACGAGTTTGTTTTGAGAAATCAGGCACCTGGCTTGGATGTGAATGATTTTATTTGATCATCGTTTGTTTTCCTGTCCTATTTGTACGGTGAAATTGCCAGTGAATCTGTATCGGAATGAAATAAATTATTCTAACCTGAATCCGTACCAGTTTGATAGTTTCTCCTTGTTGATTCGAGCTTTTGAAATTTTGTTGATGTAGGACCGTATATAATGAATTAATCTTAATTTCCAGGAATCGCATCCTGTTTTTGTTTCTTTGAGGGAGAATTACGTTATGATTTGTTTCTTTACCGAAGATATAGGAGTGGGAAGTGATGAGGAGGAGACAAGCAGAGTGCCGCAGATCTGCGGCAACTCTGCCTCTGCAGCCGGCGGCACTTCAGCGTCTGGTAAAGCCCCTGCATCAGATGGCGTAAGGAGCAGAGGACGAAGCTCCGCTGACAAAGAAAGTAAAAGGCTTAAGAGGTAAGGTTTCTAGGTCTAGAATGGGGACCAAAGTAGCGTATTACTGCCAATTTCTTCACTCGTATCGTATGTGGAGGGAGTGCAGCATCTCATTTTTGTGACACACTTTATCTCTCTCTCTCTCTCTCGTAAAGATTGTTAAGAAACAGAGTTTCAGCACAGCAAGCAAGGGAGAGGAAAAAGGCGTATTTGGGCGACTTGGAAATTCGAGCAGCAAACTTGTTGAAAAGGAACTCCGAGCTTGAAGAGAATCTGTCCACGTTACAAAATGAGAATCAGATGCTTAGACACGTACGTCAACCAACCCCTCTCGCTTCCATTTTCTTGTTTTTAAACATTGCATGTTAATTACGTTTCCTTTCCTTGCACATATTTATGGTTATCGTTTCTCATTTTCATATTCATTTATTTCTGGTTGGTTAAATTATTGAATTGCCAATAGGTTTGATCAAATTCATCACTGTTTTATCTGGAAGTATTGATTTTCTTCCATTATATTTTGGACCTTTTCTTAGAATTTGCTAGTCTATTACTCATCTTTCAATATTCATTTTGTTCAAACAAAACATAATATTCAATACTCAAAGAGGTAGACATTTTTGAATTCAAGTATCAATTAAACTTGCTTGAACATCATAGTCTATTACACCTTTACTGATTATAAATGGTCTATTTCTGATCAATTAATCTAACATTTATTTTATTTTATACAACATGAGTAGATCAAATATACCAAGATGTCATGTACTATAGACTTAAGCGATAGATATTGTTGAACAAGCATGACTATTGTTAAGAATATTTAGCATTGTTTACCATAATTATCATATTTAATTTTTTATTACATGACGCCTTTATTATATGTTGATTTAATTTTCTTATTCTCAACTATAAAGAGTAGAATCTTTTATCCTTTTCCTTCTCAGTCAAGTTCCATCGAGATTTTTGGATCCATTCTTAGATGGGGTCGGTAAGCACCTAACACTATAGATAGGCGTTTGCCGTCATTTGAACCCCAAATAATATCTGTTCGTGGTATAAAATTTGGTTAATTTATTTTGGTTGGTTTGCATTATTTGGTTAATTTATTTTGGTAGGTTTGTAGGGGCCATGGCACAACAGGGAAGTATTTGAGCATTATCTCATGAAACACTTAGTTTTTTTGTATATTATTTGAGACCATTATTAATTATCCGTATGGAACCTTAGCATTCTAACCAGCTGAGGATTTATTGTTTAGGAATCCCTTATCCATTCTTAACGGTATGGATCATTTTGTTTAAATGTTTGAATTTCGAACTTAGGGTATCTTGAAAGAATGGGAAATAAACCACTGGGGTCATAGATTCATTAATTAATATCTTGTACCGACAAGTTGTTGAGGATCGCTGGTAGGGAGTCTCACATTGACTAATTTAGGGAATGATCACGAGTTTATAAGTAAAGAATATATCTCCATTGGTATGAAGCCTCTCGGAAAGTCCAAAACTAAGTCATGAGAACTTATGTCCAAAGTGGACAATATCATACCATTGTGAAGAGTCGTGATTCCTAACATGGTGTAGAGTCATTCCTTAAACTGTAACGACCTAAATCCACCGCTAGCAGATATTGTCCTCTTTGGGTTTTTCCTTTCGGGCTTCGTCTCAAGGTTTTAAACACCTTCATAAATGGTGGTTTGTTCTCTTTCCCAACCAATGTAGGACATCACAATCCACCCCCTTCGAGGCCCAGCATCCTCGCTGACACTCTTTCCTAAACACCCATACCTCCCCAACCAATGTAGGACATCACAATCCACCCCCTTCGGGGCCCAGCATCCTCGCTGACACTCTTTCCTAAACACCCATACCTCCCCAACCAATGTAGGGCATCACAATCCACCCCTTTCGGGGCTCAGCATCCTCGCTGACACTCTTTCCTAAACACCTTTATAAATGGTGGTTTGTTCTCCTCTCCAACCAATGTAGGACATCGCAATCCATCCCCTTTGGGGCCAGCATCCTCGCTGACACTCTTTTCTTCCTCCAATTGATATGGGACCGCTCCCAAATCCACTCCCCTTTGGGGCCCAGTATCCTTACTAGCACACCGCTTCCCCTCAAAGCTTTAAACACTCTTATAAATGATGGTTTGTTCTCCTCTCCAACCAATGTGAGACATCACAATCCACTCCCTTCGGGGCCCAGCATCCTCGCTGACACTCTTTCCTTCCTCCAATCGATGTGGGACCGCCACCAAATCTACCCCCTTCGGGGCTCAGTGTCCTTGCTGGCACACCACCTCTTGTCTACCCCCTTCGGGGAACAGCGAGAAGTGATGGGGAGGAGAATACATAAACTTAGCCATGTCGCCTCGAAGATGTACTAAAAAAATGATCGAAGTGTCGTAGTATTATATTTGTCTAAGCCTAAAACTTTATTGTTTATCGATTGATTTCAACTACTTGTTGATATGCGTGATGAAATTGAACCACATTCTCACTGTTCAGCACTTTTGTTGAACATCTTCCGTCTTTGTCTGAATCATTGTACTGGATAATCTTTGACTTTGTAATAATTTCGAAGAACCCATTAATACATCAGCTAATTGCTCTATACAGATACTAAAGAACACAACAACCAACAAGAGAAGTGATGGGGACACTGCTAATGCAAACCAGGCTGTATAGCTGGTATGACTATGTAAGTTATGGTATGTACATATTATTGATATCGACTCTAAGGGTAAGGAACGAAAAAATGGGTAGCTTTCATTTCGATAAATTGTTTGATGTGACTGCCACAATTGTTGATATTTTTATGAATAGTCGAATGTGTCTATACAAAAATTAGTTCAAATTCTTTTTGTCATTCACACGACTAATGATTATGACGCGGATATTTGATGATATCAAGACAATGTTTGATTATGGTAAGTTTGTCTAGATGTTTTTTTTTTTTTTNTTGAATATATGCCACTTAATCAATAAGTTGCTTAATCAGGTTGGAAATCAAAGGAATGTTTGTCGTTTGAAATTTTAATATATAGTTCAATAATTGATAGTGAAAATTTTGAAGATTTGACATATATGTTCATGATCCATTTCTTGACCAATTGAATAAAGTTTAGATTGACTTGTGATATAAATTGATGATTAAGATAAATAATGATGCCTAATTTTATTCTTATTTCAGATAATTAAAGATTTGATGGGCAACCCCTTCAATCACCAAAATAATCCCTTAAAAATATTAATTTTCATCTCTAAGAGAAAATAAAAAATAAAAATAAGATAAATTAAGCGTTACAATTGTGACATACGTTGGATTCGAACCTTTGCATGCCGGTACCAAAAACCGATGCCTTACCACTTGGCTATACTCCATACGGCCTTGTTTTGGACGGTAGAACGGGGAGAGGGGCGAAGACCTGAGACCCGTAGGGCGAAGAGGTGAAGACGCTCTCAAAGTGGATTACGAAATCTTGGCGAAGGGTAGATTGATTCAATAGAAACCTCTGGTAAAATGCCTATCTGTAACCCAATAGATAAAGTACATTACATAGTCCGTTTTAGGGATTGGTGACTTATCCATTCAGTGACTTTGGCACTAGACGTTTAAAAAATGGGGTATTATTGAGTCAGGTAAATTCAATAATAGATGTCGGTTGACATTTCAGCCTTCTTGTACTTGAAAGGAAAGCCGAAACTCCTACTTCTGGAACTCTTAAGGATCAATAATTCTCAAATTCTATCCCCATATAACTGTCTCCTCTTTCGGTAAGCATCAAGTATCTCAGTAGTAGCACGGTACGGGATGTGTTCGGAGATCCAAATTTTTTATTTGCTTGTCAAATTGATATAGCTTATGCTAGTTGAACTATGCTCCGTAAACCTATGAGTCAGGTGTAGTGTATCACTGTATGAGATTTTTTTGCACGATTTCCTTTCGAGAAATGGTGGAAATAAAATTATTACGTTGGGACTTTTGAGAGGATTAATTTATAAAATGTCACGTAATAAAATTTATACGACTTTAAAATAAATTAAAATGACAAAATCTAGAAAATAAAATAATGTCACTGGTCCATCCAATGAATTAGTTTAATCTAATAAATTTACGTGACGTAGGAGGTGAATTAAATGATTAATTTAGTTGGATATGAAGAGATCGGACTTATTTGAAATAAATGAAACCTATTTTAAAAAGGTTGGCTTCCAATGCTGAGTCTACACAAAGTTGGTCAAATTCTATAATATTTAAATTTATAATTTGAAATATTATATTCTTCAATAAATAATGTATTTTAGGTTATAAAATCAATTTAATTGTACTATAATACATATAAAATAGCAATTATACAAAATTTATAAAAAAAAAAAAAAATCATAAATTAAATAATAATAATTTATATTCATCCTAATATTTAGTTTTGTAAGATATAAAAATACTATAAAATACATTTTGAAAATTTATTTAAATTGAAAATCTAATATTTAAATATGCTTCCAGAAAAAAAAAAAAAAAATTGTTTATTTTCCCCGACATTGAAATCCTAATCAAGGGCGGGGCATCCAAGGGCGGTGATAAAATTCCCGCAAATGAAGTTTCACCAACCAGTAAAAACTAGCCACGTCAGTTGAACACCTGAATTTCCAAACACAACGGTAGTTCAGGAGTCAAAATTTGGTCAAATCCCTCTGTCTATCTACCATTATTCCATATTTCCGTTTATAATAAGCTCTTCTCTTTAAAAGAATTCTTCACATTTTCTTTTTGGGTTTCGAAAAGGGAATAATTGAAAAAAAGAAGAAGAAAAGCTCTGATTCATTCAGAGATCTGATCAGTTCTCTCTTCTGCTCCCGCCATTTCCTTCGCGCTTCACGGATCGGGTAAGCTTTCGTTCTCTCAACTCCTTTGGCTTCTTCTAATGCTCTTGCGGTTTGCAATCCTCGTGTTTCTACCAGATCAATTTCCTAAGTTTTTGGTTAATGATTTTAGTTCATCTTGATTCTATTTGGTGATTTGTTCGTTGATGGATTTGAATGTGTAATTAGCACGATTTTCTATGAATTCTCAACGAGTTGTTCGTAGATTGATTTTGTTCATTTTTGTAGATTTCCTTTTTTGTTGTTTAGTCTCGAAGAGTTGCAAGTCTAATGCATCTGATGGTTGAGATTTTGTTATTTGATTGCTTGTGTTGCTGTTTCTCTGGATGTTTTTGTGTGGCGGTTTTCCGTCGGATTGAATAACTATAGAGAGTTCATTTACTCTGGTACTACTGCTACTACTCTTAATGCTTCATGTTTATGCCGAAGTGGATCTAAATCCAAGTGTCTGGTTCTGATTTTTCATGTTCTCTGAACAAGAAAATACATTGAATACTTTTTGCATTTTATCTAGAAGAGAAGTAGCGTGCCTTGCGAGAATTTATGGGAGCTTCGTGTTCGGAAAAGGGTGGATTTCGAGTTGGATTATGGATATTGTGGTGTTTTGTGTAGGATTTGAAACCGATATTTATGGGAGTTTTGTAGAGAGAGCTAAACGAGGACTTGGTAGTCTGACCCAATGATGCAAGACCTTAGAGCCAAAATCAGAATTGCTGTTCTTATAGTTGCGACAGTATGGATCAGCCTTGCTGCTATATATGGAATTCTAAAACCAATTTCTAATGGTTGTATTATGACGTACATGTATCCAACATATATTCCAATTTCTTCACCGGTGGGCTTATCGTCAGAAAAATATGGGTTGCATTTGTATCACGAAGGATGGAAAAAGATTGATTTCAAGGAGCATCTTAAGAAACTTAATGGTGTTCCCGTCCTTCTCATTCCAGGAAATGGAGGTAGCTACAAGCAGGCAAGGTCTTCTTCTTCCTTTCCTGTTTCTGCTTCATATATAGATTCCCTTACCACATGTTCCCTTATGTTTTTTTATTGAAAGTCTGAAACTAATCGTAAATTTTACTTTCTAATCTGTAAATAGTAGTTATGCTTTTTTTTGTAAAATTTCCTGATTACAGGTGCGATCCTTGGCGGCAGAATCCGATAGGGCTTATCAAGGAGGCCCTCTCGAGCAGAGTTTTTATCAGGAGGCTAACATAGATAGGGTGGAGGGTGAGGCAGGCACTAGTTTGGCTGGCCTTCAGTTGCCAGACCACTACACGCGTAGGCTGGATTGGTTTGTAGTGGATCTTGAAGGTGAACATTCTGCAATGGATGGAGGGATACTTGAAGAACATGCAGAATATGTAGTACACGCCATCCACAGGGTATTGCTCTCAAATTTTTGTAATCTAGTTGTCTTATAGATTACATCATTTTCAAGATATTTTATTTTCCACTTTTCCACCAAAGTGGGGGGGAATATGGATCTGTGATATGGAAGGAAGGAATATGGTTTTTTTTTTCAGGCTTCTCTATCCATTTCAGAATTTTAATTGGAAAAGGGTAATGGAACTTTTGGAATAATGTAAGAAGTGGCTGATAGTCTCAAATAGAACGTATTAACATCTCTACAGGATCCAATGTAAAAAGAAGCCATAATAATTCTTTATTTTTTAATTTAGTTTCCTGATATTTTCCCATTCCGATCTCTTTCTTCGTGCAAGAATAATGCAAATCATTTTCTTTTGTCCAGTCTATTTCTACATTTTGAATGTAATGGTTTCATGGTGTGGGTTTGTCCTCCAAAGAATCTTTTATTAAATTTCTCCACTTGATTATCAATTTAACTTGTTTGTGCAGATATTAGATCAATATAAAGAATCTTTTAATGCCCGAGCAAAAGAAGGTGCTGCTGACTCTGGAAGTTTGCCTAGAAGTGTGATATTGGTTGGCCATTCTATTGGTGGGTTTGTTGCTAGAGCTGCAGTCGTGCATCCTAGACTTAGAAAATCAGCCGTTGAAACAGTTCTTACACTTTCTAGCCCTCACCAGTGAGTTACATGATACTGAGAACATTTTTGGTTTGTTAATTTCGTGCTTCATCTTGTCTTACATGTTACAGATCTCCTCCTCTAGCCCTGCAGCCATCTTTGGGTCGGTACTTCACTCGTGTAAATGAGGAATGGAGGAAGGGCTATGAGGTTCAAATTACTCGAAGTGGATATTTTGCATCTGATCCTCTACTTTCACATGTTGTGGTAGTTTCAATTTCTGGGGGTTATCATGATTACCAGGTACATTTGCAGTATTTCTTCTTTGCCAATTAGTGCAACGTGGGACCTTTTTCTTGATTAAAGTAGAATTTGACCTTTTAGGTTCTATTGAAAGGATAATAGTTTTCTCATATGCATAGTTGGCTTGAATACATCGACTGTATGTTTGTATCATCTAACTTTCGACTCTGATGACGGCCTGTGGCCTTAATATATTTAGTGGTTGAAAAGAATCTGCGACCAATAAATGCCAAAATAAATTCCTTTGGTTGATTCATTTTCGTCAAATTTTATGTAGTTTATGTTTCAATTATTCAAACTTAAGAATCTCTATTTCTTCCCCCACCTTAGGATTGCTCATCATTCCACAATGAACATGCATCCCATTCAACATTCCCTCACCCTCACTCACTTTGGTATCGCTTCATGTCATACTAAAGAAATAAAAATCCTTGCAGAAATTTTTATGGAGTGAAATTAAAGGACATGGGTAGATCTAGCCAAAAGTCACGCATCTTTGTGACGTGTCACTTCAAGTTCTTTTTGCAATTATTCATATAGTTTTTTCTAAAAAGAAAAAAAGAAAAAAAAAAAACATGACATTGAAGTAATCTTTATGTTGGGGAGGATGTAATTTTAGAGGATGGATGGATTTTTGGGATTTAATTAATTTCTTAGAACTCTTCTTGTGCATGTTTGCAAAATTGTTTTGTAAGTTATAAGGACCTGTCTTTTTATGCCAGTCTGAATAATTGAAAATCTTTATCAAGGTTCCCATTTTTGTTGGGGCTTGTTTTTGTATGTCCTTGTATTCTTTCATTATTCTCGATGAAAGTGCAGTTTCTTACCTAAAAAAAAAAATATTTTTCAAGGTTTGTTTTAAGGGTATTATCTTTCTGGTTCATTTATTATTTTTCCTGTTGATAGTTCTATCCTTGTCTATAGGTAAGGTCAAAATTAGAATCCTTGGATGGGATTGTTCCTCCTACACATGGCTTTATGATCAGCAGTACAGGTGTTAAAAATGTGTGGTTATCAATGGAACATCTGGCAATTTTGTGGTGTAATCAATTAGTTGTACAGGTATAATTCTCTTCAAGTTTGAAAGAATAAGCTGTCCTTAGATTGTTTTGAAAATTTTCTTTCTTGTCTAGGTGTCACACAGCCTTCTTAGTTTGGTGGACTCCACTACAGGCCAACCGTATTTGGCCCCTCGAGAAAGACTCTCTATATTGACAAGAATGCTGCATAGTGGAATACCCCAGAGTTTCAATTGGAGGACCCAATCACACAGTTCTCAACAATTTGCCCACTTTTCTGCTAAAAAAGTGGAAAATGCATCTGGTAGTTTGTTATATTGTTTTTGTGTATGCACATTGAAGTTGTTGGTTGTTTTTGTGTATGCACATTGAAGTTATTAGTTATTCTCTCTTATTACGTTCTTTTCTGTTTCCTATCCCAAAAAAAGAAAAAACACTATTCCGATGGATGGACCAAATTGTTAGTTATTGCATTTATCAATATAGTGGTTGGGAAAAAGAAAACAAGATCAGTTTCCTTTATTTTCATGAATTTTACCAGCTGAGCATTCTCTCTCTATATTTTTTTTTTGCATGCAAGAGGTTTTTTCTTGGTCTTTTCTATGTTAACTCTTTGTTCACTTGCATAGGGTCTGTGTTGATAAATTAGAAGACAGAAGCAGGATCAATTTTGAATTAAACTCATTAGCTTTTCTTTGAAGTGTCCATATACGAAAAAAGTTGTGTAATTCAACCTCTGTATTTAGAAGAATTATAGCCATAATGGTATATTGCAGGATCTGCAGTTCTATCTCCGTATGCTTGTCCCAAAAACATTCATTGGAATGATGATGGGCTAGAGAGGGACCTATATATTCAAACGAGTACTGTCTCTGTTCTAGCCATGGATGGTCGCAGGCGGTGGTTGGACTTGGAGAAACTGGTTAGCTTCAGTAATAATTATAACTGCAATCTTGAGAATTTGGACTCGATGTGTTAATTATTTCATTTATTGCATGATCTAATGTATTTCTTGATATAAGGTCAGTCCCATAAGGTATTGTATTAGTTACGAAACCCATACAAGATGAAGCATTGGGATGTTGTTTAACTAACTTCGTTAACTTTGTTGACATTGTTTTGGTAATCTTTCCTCCCATTAGTTTGACGGTATTTATTTCTTCCTTTTACATTATTTCCTGGGCTCAGATTTTATTTTTTTTGTTCTCTGTAGGGGTCAAACGGCAAAAGCCACTTTATATTTGTAACGAACCTGTTACCATGTTCTGGGGTCAGGCTTCATCTTTGGCCCGAAAAGGGGAAGTCTGCTGGCTTATCTTTGAGTGAAAGGGTTTTTGAAGTGACCTCAAAGATGGTGCAAATTCCTTCAGGACCAGCACCGAGACAGGTACTAGTTTTATTTATAACGTGGATCCTTCTCTTTCTGTGACATCTTTCTGCTCGTGGACCAGACATGAAGGTTTAGGATTTTACTCTTCCACTGATCTGTGCTATGCTCATTAGATTGAACCTGGAAGTCAGACTGAGCAAGCGCCTCCTTCTGCTGTACTTATGTTGGGACCTGAGGATATGCGTGGCTTCAAATTTCTTACAATTTCAGTTGCGCCTCGACCGGTATTGATCTTCACTCATTGTCATTTAGATTTTTCTTTTCTACTTCCATAAAAAGAATAGCCTATTTATATATATATATATATATATACATACATACATACATACATATATATATATATATGTATGTATGTATGCATGTATGTATGTATATGTATATGTGAATAAAGAATAGCCATTGAGATTTTCCTTCTCTGCTACAAAAAGTTTCTGAAGTGTCTTTTTTTTGCTTGATTTCTCTTTTCTTTCTTATAGATTTAGGTTCAATGATTACAATCTAAAAAGTTGGTTTCTTCTTTGAATAATTTTATAGCGTGTGCATTCTACTTTTCTTTTTATAAAGTTAGTTATTTAAAAAGAAAAATTAGCAATATGTAAGAATTAGTTCGCATGTGTTGTAACCATTTGATGCTCAGACTGTTTCAGGCAGACCTCCACCTGCAATTTCCATGGCAGTTGGGCAATTCTTTAATCCTGATGCAGGGATGGTGGAAATCTCACCTTGGTCAATGCTTCTTTCCAATTACTATAATGATGTAAATACCTCATGAAGATGCTTTCTTTAAGTGCTCCAAAATTTTCGCTTTAGTGTCTCACTTAGTATCAACTTGATGACTGGACTATTTTAAAATTAATTGTTGTGTAGGACATATTTATGAAGGAGAATCATTCTCTGGTGCTGAACTTATCATTCCCCATTAGCTTAGGACTTCTTCCAGTTACCTTGCAACTTGAAACCACAGGCTGTGGGATTAAGAATTCTGGACTTCCAGATGATGAAGTTGGTGGTATTGAAAACAATAGTAAGTTCAATGCTTTCTTGTATATATTATGTAATATTCTTTTTATGTATCTTTGCTGTCTATGATGTAACTTGCGATAGATAAATTTATATTCTCAACGTGGATTTCTTCCTTCATTTTCTTATTACAATAAGTTATATAGTGCAACTTCTTAGTCTTCCTTTTCCTTGCCTGTGGGGACTTTGATGAATATTCAAGTGGGATAAATAATAAGATGGAGTTTTCTCTGATGATAAAGGTAACCTAAAAGTTTATAGTATTTGGATTTGTTAGGCTTCTTTTTCCTCTTCCAAATCCTCCTACCCTCTTTAGGCCACCTGCAAATTCAGTCCAGTTTTTTATAACAAAGTTTAGTCTTTTACTGGATGCAGTTTGAGCCATTCATGAAGTGTAAAAATCTTTGATGGTTCGAAGAGAATTTCCCTCCCCACTTGTTTCCACGTCTCAGGAATTTGAGCTTCCAAATAACCTTGGAGAACCCCGACCCTGAACGAAAGTTGAGAGCAACATAAGAAGAGAGGGCATATGTTGCTGGCACATTCTTGGGTTTCTGGAGACTGCATGGGATGAATACATGTAGAAACGCTCAACTGAATGCAAATGTTAACTTAATCTTCCAATGTGCGACTGAGCAAGCAAACATTTAATTTTCTTTAGAATTTTATGTGTCATCTTTCTGATAGAGAGGCCTTAGATGTTGCGAGACTTGTTTCTATTCTTTATGGTCTGTGTGTGCCTCGTGGGGGTAGGGACTCATCCTTACTGGGGTAAGAAACCGACTTTCTGTTCTTCATTTTTGATCCTTACCTCGTCTCATCCCCCCTCTACTTGCTCCTCTCTCTGGAAGGTTAAAATTCCCAGGAAGGTTAGTTTGTTGTGTGGCAGGTTTTATATGGGAGAGTCAGCATTATGGATCGTGTCCAGATACATTCTTATTTTGTGTTGTCCCACATTGGTGTTTTCTTTGTAGCCGTCAATGCGAGGATTTGCATCACCTTCTCTGGGCCATTGTTTTGATTCATTTAACTTATGTTTGGTTTGGAAAAGGGACTGTTCTGCTATGATTAACGAGGTTCTCTTGGGTTCGCCTTTTTGTGATAAAGGTAAAGTTTTGTGGCATGCTAGTTTCCTTGCTATCTTTTGGGGGTCTGGCTTGAGATAAGTAATAGAATCTTTAGGGAAGTTTAGAGGTCTTGTGCTGAGGTTTGAGAGTTGGTGAAGTTTAAAGCCTCTTTGTGTGAAGTTTAAAGCTTCTTTGTGGGCATTGGTCTCTAGAACTTTTTGCAATTAGAGGTCTTGTACCGAGGTTTGAGGAGGTTTTATCACTCATTTGGATTTTGTATGCTCTACGCTTGTACATTCCATTTGAAAGAAAAAAAAAGTTTCCCTATTTTATGAAAAGAAAATGAGTAGAGGAAACTGGCATTCATGTGAAAGTTCTCTTATTAATCCTCAATTTCCGTGTTAATAGTGTAAATATCATTGGTATACACTTCATATTCACATCATTAGTGATCAGTGACGAGCACAAGTTTCCTAACTAAGTTTAGGGTGTTTAAACTTTGGCAGTAATGTTATTGTTGAAGGAATGACCGTAATTATCCATGTAAATCTTAGCTTTAGTTATAGCTATATTAATGAATAAATGTAAGCAAGATACTTTACACTTACAACTTGGTATCAGAACCATTCTAGCATTAATTATATCTATATTGTCACCTAATATCTAATATCTAGAGATTGCAATATGCTATCAGAACCATTCTAGTTTACTGAGAACTTTTGTTTTATTATGCTATAAAGTGAAAGCATAACATGTTTAAAGGTTCTGAGTCATTTGGTTTATCTACTAAGTACTAACTATTTTTATGTGCCTTTCGAATCCGTCATGGACTTGAAGAAACTCTCGGTTGTTGAGAGTTGGGATGGAGCTTAAATGACATTTTCATGTAGTTATTCATCCACCCTATTTTACTTTCTTGATAATCCAGGACTGTGTAGATTGCGTTGTTTTCCACCAGTAGCACTTGCTTGGGATGATATATCTGGGCTTCACATTTTCCCGAATCTTCAGACTGAAACAATTCTTGTTGATTCCTCACCAGCACTCTGGAGTTCTAGTGCAGGATCTGAGAAAACAACCGTTCTATTGTTGGTATGAATTATTTTCCTCAATTCTTCTTTTATCCGTCCTTACGTAATAATAATCTGGAATTTTGATCTCGTTAACTCTTTTCATCTCTACAGGTAGATCCTCACTGTTCATATAAACCAAGCGTTATTGTCTCTCTCAGTGCAGCTGCTGGCAGATTTTTGCTTTTATATAATTCACAGGTAACAAGTTATTAGTGTCCTAAAATATACTTGCTTATTTCTAGAGCCAACTAAATGTTTTACATAATTCCCCGGTGAAAGAAAAGTCCTGCATTTATTTGTTTGTTTTTATGTTTCATGCTTCGTGGTTTAGGATATTTCCTTCTCTCCTTCATTGGACAAGTTCTTATTTATATGTTTACTCGTGAAAAATATTGGAACTATGTGAATCAAATGGATCTGTGTTTGGTTAAAGTTTGGACGAGGTTGTAATTGTTACACTCTCGTGAGGTAACTATGGCAAAAATTGATTGGAACATTTTATGCTTGTGTTCTGAAGGTTTTAACTGTTCAAATCAGCAGTTCATTCTCAAAGAATTGAAATCTTTTGATAAATCTAATTATGATATTCAGAGTTGTTAAATGTGTAATTGCGGGAAGTTAAGATCGTTGATTCATTCATCATGCTGTTATATATTCAATTTATTACTACACTAGAGCAGATTTAACACTGAACCATATCCCGTACTCCAAAAAAAAAAAAAAAAAANTGAACCTTTTCCCTAAACATTTGGTTACAAATACAATTCACTTAGCCATTAAAATCATTGATGATTTTAGGGATATATATTCATCATGATTTTACACTGGTGGCCACTGGAACCCAAAATTTTTATTTTTTAATTTGAATTTTATTTTGTTTAGGAAAACCCATTGATACTCTTTATTTGAGTTTTAACTTCTACAGTATTAGATGGAAGACAACGGTTGAATGCGTTTCCCTCCCATTTGCTCCATTAATTAGTAATAAGTTAGCTAAGATATCATTAAACTTCTTGAATCCCATAACTATTTATTTGTTTTTCCCCTCCTTTTTTCTATCTGACATGCTTTTGTGGTGACTCGTCAAATCTTTTGCTACTTGCTACCTGTTGAACGCCACTCTTATTTCAGCGGCTTGAAAATTAAATATTAATGTTTATTTTAAAAAAATAACAACTGAGTGCCAATCTCGATTTTCAGCTGTTATCTCATGTATTCCAAGTATTTTAAAAAAGCTTACATTGTGCATTGTTTTCGTGCAGATAGTTGGTTTATGTATTGTTGTTACTTTTTTTGCATTGATGCGACAAGCGCAAGCATGGAATCAAGATTTTCCTGTACCTTCAATGCTGACATCTATAGAATCCAACTTGAGAATACCATTCCCATTATTTTATTTCGTCTTTGTACCCGTTTTACTATCTTTGTTCCTTTCACTTGTAACTTCTCAACCACTACCTCCTCTGCCTATCTTCACCACAGTCTCAGTGATCTGTTATTTGTTAGCAAATGCTGCTGTCATTACTGTGGTTTTGGTATCCCAGCTGATATTCTATGTGATGGCGGTTGTGCATGTTTTCATCAAGACAAGGTCAGTTTGTTACTCCATTGTACAATTCACAGAACTGGAATCTAATTGAATAGATGATATGTTGAGCATTTTCTGACGGAAGAAACTTCTCAGCCAAACTACCTTAAAAGGGGGGGNGGGGGGGTTGCGGCTAATGGAATGTCCGTGTATTAAACAACTATTGGTACTAAATAATCAGAGATCATGACCTGCCGTAATGCATTATTTATTGTGGTATCGATCATGGGTGTATGCCTTCATATTTGACAATAGTAGTCAAGTTATTTTTCATAGGTTATGAATGCGGTTTATTTGTTTACTGGAATTCCAAGTATGATTTTACATCTGCAATTTCTCCTCGAAAAAGCATTTTGTTTTTGCAATTTAAAAAAATTTCTTCTACTTCAAGTTTTTTTCTTTTTTCCTAGATATTTTATTTGTGCTGTTCTTGTTCGAAGAATAAGTTTGATTCAACCTAAATTATTTGGTTATCTTCCTAGCGAGTATATACCTAAATGATTTACTGACATGTTGCAGGTGGCAATTGTGGGAAAGAAATGCCGGCTTTTTAGCGGTTAGTTGTTTTAGAAATTTTTTTCACATTTTTAATTATCGAAGGTTTGATTTTATCTTTGATAATAAATGCAGTCAACCATTTACATTTCAGAGTACACTAGAACTAAAATCTCGCTAGACAGACCAGAAATGGTTCGATTTTTTTTGTCATCTTTATTTCAAGTCATGATGTGCTGTGTGCTTCGCTCAAGTTGTCCAATAACTATAATGTGCATTTACCTTTAGACGTATTGTTGTGAACTAAAAATAAACTTAATCATTTTAGGCTTTTAAAATTTCTCATTGAGCAGTACTATGCTTGTTTGATGCAATGAACCTTGACTATCCTAACATGTGTGTTCCCAAGTGCATCCTAGATCTGTTGCCTTAAGAAACTTTGCGATCCATGACTTGGTCTACCATACGATTCGAAAAATGATCTGTTTTCAAATTTATGCTTTTCATATTTAACAGGAGAATCTAATTCTGAGTAGCATAGAATTTGTTGTCCCTTACTGTCCATTAACTTAACTTACATCTGTTTTGTAGTGGAAGGTTATGAGTTGTTGATTTCCAATTTGATCTGTCATCTAACTCACTCATTTTAGGTTGTAAGGGTATTGGTCGATCCGTTACTGGCTACTGCTCTTTCTGCTATTACCTTGGCATGTTTTATTCATCCAGCAATGGGATTGTTTTTGCTACTCGCTTTCCATGCTTTCTGTTGCCACAATGCGCTATCCAGGTACTTTTAAGTTTACCCTTGTCATAATTATTTTTGTCTTCTTGTGGGGAAACCTAAAGGGATTTCTAAGAAATGTTATGTTTTATAAAACCTGAAATGAATTTCAAATAAAAATGTCAAGATTCCACCAAAAATCATATGTTGAAAACTAGGACTCTTGAAAGTTTTGTTTTTCTTTTAACAAATTAAAAAGTAATTGGGCCATCCGAGACTAAGATAAGGTTGTTAATCTCGTATGATACACACAACTCACGTGTGTTACAAGTTGAAATACAAAGTAGGCTTAGTGGTTAAGAACGTGTAGTTGAATAGAAGCTTTGCTGGCATGTACTTATCTGATAATTGAATCTTTGGACACGCTCATAAGTGATAAGGTAATGGCAAACAATGCAGACAAAATGGGTTTGAAATGTAGGCTCTGCTAAACCTATAAGATCTTAAGTTCCGGCAGCAGGTCTGAAAAGAGTCTTTCCTTAAAATACTTACGATTTTAAAGAAGATCAAAGTATTATTCTATGTTTTTGTATTAGTTCTTTGACAGCTTCCTTTCACAGCCATGTGCGAAGCCAAAAATTACTTGGTGGAAATGATTCTCAACAATTTAAACTTCCATTGCCCGACAAATCGAACTTGAAGGAGTTGATTGAAGACCTTTCCATCAGTCCTGGCCCTTCAAAAAGTTTTGGGGAAACACAATTGGAGATATTTCATCATTGTCATGGCTTATTGATCTTGCATCTTCTCGCAGCAATTATGTTTGCACCTTCACTGCTCGCTTGGTTACAGGTATGATTATGAAAACAGAATGGTTGCCCGAATCTGTTTCATAATACATTGCTTTCGTCTAAAATGTTTAGCATGTCACGTTTCGTATTTGACATCGTTTAGAAAAAGAAAACTAATACTTGTCCATTTGAATATCATACATGGAGAAAGAAAAATAGCTTCGGTTCTCACATTGCCTATTCTTTGGGGTTGCAGAGAATAGGGACAAATCATAGCTTTCCATGGTTGCTGGATTCTTTTCTTTGCACTGGAGTTATCCTCCACGGTGTCTGTAATTCAAAACCCGATTTCAATTCCTATTTATTCTCCCTCTTTGGTCTGTCACGGATCGAAATCAGACTAGACATCATCTATCTAGCTGCTGGATATTATACCTATATGTGTAGCCTGGCTTTGGCTCCATATAAAGCCTTTTACGCCATGGCCACGATCGGAGCCATTTCGTTTACCTCGAGAGTTTTACAAAGTAGAACCAGGGAGAAGGGAGAGCCCCATGTCGGCGGTCGAAAGCACTCTCACCGACATTGAGAACAATGAAAACATCAGGTAAGTTTAAGAACTAGCCTTAGACCAGTTGCATCATTTTGTTTGTTATTAGATGACATGTAATTGCAAAATAGGTTCAGAATTAGTTCTTAGAGTCTTACTAGGCTGAGCCGTTTGTACCACATGGCCATGCCAGTTTTCACTTTTTATGATACATTTAGTTGTATTTGTTCTGACATCATTTTAGAGTGAGTTTACTTGTTTTGCGGCTCAACAGGTAGCTAATTGGTCTCTGTACTATAGGGCACTACAAAGCTGATTATGGATCAAGAGGTGAGCGATTTCTTTTGTGTTTCGATTACTCGAACGTTAGCTTTGTTTCGATTCTAAACGTGCATTGATTTGTAGTTTTGCCATGTTTGTATGTGCATGACGAGTGAAGTTAACGATCCTTTTCTTTCCCACACAGCGAATACATGTTCCCTTGTTTTATTCTTTATTTTTCGAATGACATAATGAAGTTGAGATTCAAACCTCTAATCTTTTGGTTAAAATCTTAATATTTTAATATGTCGAGTTATGCTTCATATTAAGGGTTCTCTCCTCGTATCATTGTCTCGATTGTCGGCCATCCTAAATAATTCCTTTAGAGAAAAATCTCTGATGGTTGGGAATGAGTAAATTTACACTGTTAAATTTATTAAAATATCTGGTGTAGGTTAGTTGTTCCAGTAAATATATTTATTTACGGTCTTTTATTGCATATAAATTATTATTATTATTATTTTAACTATTTTCTTTAAAAATTAACTCTTCAGAACTAATTTTAAGATTTATTAAAAATATCAAGTCAAAAATTGTGTTTTAATGTAGTTTAATAGGACAAAATATAAAGACTAAAGAAAACAAATCGCTTAAATAAAAAAATTTGTTGCATGAGTTAATGAGTTAAGGGTGTTAATGAGACTCGACCCTGATTTCTTTTTTGTTCTAGTCACCCCAAAATACGAAATTGTATTGATACTTGGTATAAAAGAAAAAAAAAAAAAACATCGAGTAAATAAAAAGAAATCGAAATGGATAAAGAAATAGTGAGTTCTATGGTTACTTCTTATACGGTGAGGTCCAGATACACCGGCTTTTGAAATAATTAGTTGTAGAACTTGAGTTGAATCACCCAACTTATTTAAATTAAATTAAAATTTGAGAAATATTAAGTAAATAAAATGTTTATAATTTTTCTTTTAAATTTATTAAGAATTAGGTACAAATATTAAATATTGTTACTTGTCTCACATAAGTTTATTATTAACGAATCTTTACATTGAATAACTATGAGAAAACTAAATTAAATTAATATATAAAAAAAACTCAATAGAAATTTCTTTCAAAATAGAGATTAAATTAAAAACATATCGATTAAATTTTTAAAAAACTCACATGGGCGGAGCCGTAAATATCAAGAGAAACCGGCTGAAGCGGTCATTATGCAGCTTACAGCTTGCAATGATCGAGTCCACCGACAGCCACAGAAGCCTTAAGCTACCGACAATTCCCGGTCTCTCTCAGTGCAGCCGGTTAACAGTTAAAACCGATATAATATATTTTCCATTTCTTCCCAAAATAAAATAATCCCTTAATTTTCCACCTTGACAGCAACAGTTCAACTAAATCCTCCACGTGTAACCAGTTCATTGGATGCCCTAAAAAAAGTTCGAGTAAACACTCGCCACGTCAGCAACAGTAAAATCCTCCACGTGTAATTAGCTCATTGGCTACCCTATAAAAAGATTCAATAAACAATTACCACGTCGTCCAATATCAAGCTAAATTATAAGAAATAACTTAATTTTTGTCAATTTGTTTAAAAAATAAATCTTTTATAAATATTTTTAATTCATTAAAATATTAAATAAAAAACAGTCATAATCATGACTTAAAATAATATGATGGTAGTTAAGATATTTACATAATTTAATTTTAAAAAAATAATATTTAAATACATCGACTTTTTATTCTATATTTAAAATTTTTTTAAACATTTATAGAAAATTGAAGTTAGAATTATAAATTTAGGGAAAAAAAAATATAATATTATATTTTAATAGGCGCAACCTATAATTTATCCTTAAAAAAAAAAAAAAAAATAGCTTGTTAAGCCGAGCCGTTTAGAGCACAATGGAATCCAATCGATCTTGTAATAATAGATCAAAAAAAAAGAAAAAAAAAAGAAAAAAAAAGGAAATAAATATAAAATTAATAAAGAAACGAGACAGAGAGAAGGCAGCTGGTTTAGAGTAAAGTGCGATCGAGATGACGTACTGAGTGGGCGAAGATTTCAGGAACAAAATCCCTCTCTTCTTCTTTGGCTCTTTTAATTCACTTGCGATCTGCTTTCTTGTTCGGAATCTGAAGAAATTCCGACAAGATGGAAGCAAATGCGGGATTGGTGGCTGGATCTTACAAGAGGAATGAGCTTGTTCGTATTCGCCACGATTCCGACAATGGGGTTAGACTTCATCCACATTCATTTAATTCATCAACATTCAATCCGATCTTCAAATCAATATTTTAGTTTTTCGTTTTTGATTTTGTGATCTTAGTTACTTGAGTGTGTGGTGTGTTGATCTGTGAAGTGGAAGTTCAGATTGTATTTGTTTTTTCCTTTGATTCTTCTCGTTTGCGAATTTGTCTTCTTAGGGGATTTGGAACTGATTGTTAGTTCTGTAATTCTGTAGAACTAGATCGGTTCTGTTCTTTTGAGCTATTTCGATTGAAATATTGTGTGGATCCGTGTGATGATTTGATGTACTGATTGATGATTGAGCTTAAGATTCAATGTCTTAGTTGAAGATAGACTGTGGGCTGTTCTCTTTCGTCCATTGCTTGGATTTTGGCATTGGGGGCTTTGATTTCTGCTTGTTGCAGCTTGGTTCTTATTTGTAATTAAGGGTGTGAGATCCCACATTGGTTGGGGGAGGAGAACGATGCATTTTGTATAAGGGTGTGGAAATTTCTCCCTAGCAGACACGTTTTAAGACCTTGAGGGGAAGCTCGGAAGAGAAAACCCAAAGAGGACAATATGTGCTAGCTGTGGGCTTGGACTGTTACAAATGGTATTAGAGCCTGACATCGAACAATGTGTCGTTGAGGAGGCTGAGCCCTGAAGGGAGTGGACACGAAGCAGTGTGCCAACAAGGACGCTGCGCCCTGAAAGGAGGTGGATTGAGGGTCCCATATCGATTGGAGAAGGGAATGAGTGTCAGCGAGGACGCTAGGCCCCAAAGGGGGGTGAATTGTGAGATCCCACATTGGTTGGGGAGGAGAACGAAGCATTTTGTATAAGGGTGTGGAAACCTCTCCATTGCAGACGCGTTTTAAAACCTTGAGGGGAAGTCCGGAAAGGAAAGCCCAAAGAGGATAGTATCTACTAGCAGTGAGCTTGGGCTGTTACAAATGGTATCAGAGCTAGACATCGGGCGATATGTCAGTGAGGAGGCTGAGCCCTGAAAGAGGGTGGACACGAGGCAGTGTGCCACGCTAGGTCCTGAAGGGGGGTGGATTGAGGGTCCCACATCGATTGGAGAAGGGAACGAGTGTCAGTGAAGATGCTGGACTCAAAGGGGGTGGATTGTGAGATCTCACATCGATTGGAGAGGAGAACGAAGTATTCTATATAAGGGTGAGGAAACCTCTCCCTAGCATACACGTTTTAAAACCTTGAGGGGAAGCCCGGAAAGGAAAGCCCAAAGAGAGCAATATCTGCTAGCGGTGGCCTTGGGCGTTCTATCACTTCATGTTTCAATACTGATGTAGAGCTTGATTTTCTTTGCTACTGCTTCTTATGAAACTGCCAAACAACTAATTGAGATGTGTACATTATTTTGCATTGCGACTTATTCAGTCTCATTTTGATGATGCAGCCTAAACCTCTGAAGAACATAAACAGCCAAATATGTCAAATATGTGGCGACACCGTTGGTCTTACGGCCTCTGGTGATATCTTTGTCGCTTGCAACGAATGCGCCTTTCCTGTTTGTCGTCCATGTTACGAGTACGAGAGGAAAGACGGGAACCAGTCTTGCCCTCAGTGCAAGACTAGATACAAGAGGCACAAAGGTTGATTATGTTATCATGCATCCTTTCCAATGCTGCGTTTCTCGAGTAAAAAAAAGAAAAAGCTTACGATCTGCTGTTTTGTTTCAGGTAGTCCTCGAGTCGATGGCGATGATGACGAGGATGACGTAGATGATATTGAAAACGAGTTTAAATACACCCAAGGAAGTAGCAAGACCAAACAACAATGGCAGGGGGAAGATACTGAACTATCAACTTCTACAAGACATGAATCTCAACAGCCTATACCACTCCTTACGAATGGCCAATCAGTATGAATTCATCAATTCCATACATTTATATATGCAGAGTAATGCTTATTGTGAGATCCCACGTCGGTTGGGGAGGAGAACGAAACACCCTTTATAAGAGTGTGGAAACCTCTCCCTAGCGGATGCGTTTTAAAAACCTTGAGGGTAAGCCCGAAAGGGAAAGCCCAAAGAGGACAATATCTGCTAGCGGTGGGCTTGAGTCGTTATAAATGGTATCAGAGCCAGACACCGGGCGATGTGCCAGCGAGGAGGCCCTTCTCTGAAGGGGGGTAGACACGAGGCGGTGTACCAGTAAGGATGTTGGGCCCCGAAGAGGGGTTGATTTGGTGGGAGTCCCACATTGATTGAAGAAAGGAACGAGTGCCAGCAAGGACGTTGGGCCCTAAAGGGAGGTGGATTGTGAGATCCCACATTGATTGGGGAGGAGAACGAAACACCCTTTATAAGGGTGTGGAAACCTCTCCCTAACAGACGTGTTTTAAAAACCTTGAGGGTAAGCCCGAAGAGGACAATATCTGCTGCCTTGAGTCGTTACACTTACACTTCACTTAATGAACATATTTCAAATTTTACCATATGTTTATGCCATCAAACTATTTAACATCGCTTTCTTTAGGTTTCGAGTGAAATTCCTTATGCAACACCCGACAATCAATCAGTACGAACAACATCCGGTTCGTTGGGTCCTCCCGACAAGCATTTGCACTCACATCCTTACGTCGACCCTCGACAGCCAGGTATCTAAGCACGAGTATTCGAAGATTTTCACAACGCCCTTTTTGTTTTAGGTTGGAACTAATTGCATCTTACTTTATTATAGTTCCTGTGAGAATTGTTGACCCATCAAAGGATTTGAACTCTTATGGCCTTGGGAATGTTGATTGGAAAGAAAGAGTGGAAGGTTGGAAATTGAAACAAGAGAAGAACATAATGCAGATGACAAGTAGATACTCAGAAGGGAAGGGAGACTTGGAAGGCACTGGCTCCAATGGAGAAGAACTTCAAATGTTAGTACGTTATCTTTACTTCAACATCAGCTATATACTAATTTATTTGACATCTTTTGTTCATTTCACAGGGCTGATGATGCTAGACAACCTCTAAGTCGTGTGGTTCCGATTCCATCTTCTCACTTGACCCCGTATCGTGTCGTGATCATACTTCGACTTATTATTCTCGGCTTCTTCTTACAATACCGTTTGACGCACCCGGTGAAGGATGCATACCCCTTGTGGCTAACATCAGTTATTTGTGAAGTTTGGTTTGCACTATCCTGGCTTTTGGATCAGTTCCCGAAATGGTCTCCGGTTAATCGTGAAACTTTCCTCGAGCGACTCGCATTAAGGTCAGTTGAGTTCTTCTGCATATTGTCTAATCAAATGGATTTAGATTGGAAGAATAGGGACAGGAGTTATGGTAGAAGTTAATCGGTGTCTTCACCGTGCAGATACGATCGTGAAGGAGAACCNGATTATGTTATCATGCATCCTTTCCAATGCTGCGTTTCTCGAGTAAAAAAAAGAAAAAGCTTACGATCTGCTGTTTTGTTTCAGGTAGTCCTCGAGTCGATGGCGATGATGACGAGGATGACGTAGATGATATTGAAAACGAGTTTAAATACACCCAAGGAAGTAGCAAGACCAAACAACAATGGCAGGGGGAAGATACTGAACTATCAACTTCTACAAGACATGAATCTCAACAGCCTATACCACTCCTTACGAATGGCCAATCAGTATGAATTCATCAATTCCATACATTTATATATGCAGAGTAATGCTTATTGTGAGATCCCACGTCGGTTGGGGAGGAGAACGAAACACCCTTTATAAGAGTGTGGAAACCTCTCCCTAGCGGATGCGTTTTAAAAACCTTGAGGGTAAGCCCGAAAGGGAAAGCCCAAAGAGGACAATATCTGCTAGCGGTGGGCTTGAGTCGTTATAAATGGTATCAGAGCCAGACACCGGGCGATGTGCCAGCGAGGAGGCCCTTCTCTGAAGGGGGGTAGACACGAGGCGGTGTACCAGTAAGGATGTTGGGCCCCGAAGAGGGGTTGATTTGGTGGGAGTCCCACATTGATTGAAGAAAGGAACGAGTGCCAGCAAGGACGTTGGGCCCTAAAGGGAGGTGGATTGTGAGATCCCACATTGATTGGGGAGGAGAACGAAACACCCTTTATAAGGGTGTGGAAACCTCTCCCTAACAGACGTGTTTTAAAAACCTTGAGGGTAAGCCCGAAGAGGACAATATCTGCTGCCTTGAGTCGTTACACTTACACTTCACTTAATGAACATATTTCAAATTTTACCATATGTTTATGCCATCAAACTATTTAACATCGCTTTCTTTAGGTTTCGAGTGAAATTCCTTATGCAACACCCGACAATCAATCAGTACGAACAACATCCGGTTCGTTGGGTCCTCCCGACAAGCATTTGCACTCACATCCTTACGTCGACCCTCGACAGCCAGGTATCTAAGCACGAGTATTCGAAGATTTTCACAACGCCCTTTTTGTTTTAGGTTGGAACTAATTGCATCTTACTTTATTATAGTTCCTGTGAGAATTGTTGACCCATCAAAGGATTTGAACTCTTATGGCCTTGGGAATGTTGATTGGAAAGAAAGAGTGGAAGGTTGGAAATTGAAACAAGAGAAGAACATAATGCAGATGACAAGTAGATACTCAGAAGGGAAGGGAGACTTGGAAGGCACTGGCTCCAATGGAGAAGAACTTCAAATGTTAGTACGTTATCTTTACTTCAACATCAGCTATATACTAATTTATTTGACATCTTTTGTTCATTTCACAGGGCTGATGATGCTAGACAACCTCTAAGTCGTGTGGTTCCGATTCCATCTTCTCACTTGACCCCGTATCGTGTCGTGATCATACTTCGACTTATTATTCTCGGCTTCTTCTTACAATACCGTTTGACGCACCCGGTGAAGGATGCATACCCCTTGTGGCTAACATCAGTTATTTGTGAAGTTTGGTTTGCACTATCCTGGCTTTTGGATCAGTTCCCGAAATGGTCTCCGGTTAATCGTGAAACTTTCCTCGAGCGACTCGCATTAAGGTCAGTTGAGTTCTTCTGCATATTGTCTAATCAAATGGATTTAGATTGGAAGAATAGGGACAGGAGTTATGGTAGAAGTTAATCGGTGTCTTCACCGTGCAGATACGATCGTGAAGGAGAACCGTCGCAGTTAGCTCCTGTTGATGTTTTTGTTAGTACTGTGGATCCTCTCAAAGAGCCTCCACTTGTCACAGCTAACACCGTGCTTTCCATCCTTGCTGTGGACTACCCTGTCGACAAAGTCTCCTGCTATGTGTCGGATGATGGTTCGGCAATGCTTACGTTTGAATCGCTCTCTGAAACTGCAGAGTTTGCAAGGAAGTGGGTGCCTTTTTGCAAGAAGCATAGCATTGAACCAAGGGCCCCAGAGTTTTATTTTGCTCAAAAGATAGATTACTTAAAGGACAAGATTAAACCTTCGTTCGTAAAAGAGCGTCGAGCGATGAAGGTAAGCAAACTACTCATATTCGATGATGATTTCATATTCATATAGTCGTGTTCATTGGTTGATAAGCACTTCCTCTTATAGTGTGAGTTTCCTTACACGGAGTTAGATGCAGTAGTGTTAAGAAATAGTTTCTCGAGCTTTAGCGGGTTTTCGAGCTGGAAATTCTTCAAACTTGGTGAATGTGCTTAGGATAATGAGAATATAATCTGGAAACTGCAAGCATGCTCTATGAATCCCCTAAATCCCCCAAATTCTGTGAGATCCCATATTGGTTGGGGAGGAGAACGAAACATTCTTTATAAGGGTGTGGAAACCTCTCTCTAGCAGACGTGTTTTAAAAACCTTGAGGGAAGCCCGAAAGGGAAAGCCCAAAGAGGACAATATCTGCTAGCAGTGGGCTTGGGCTGTTACAAATGGTATCAGAGCCAAACACCGGCCGATGTGCCAGCGTGGAGGCTGAGCCTTGAAAAGGGGTGGACACGAGGCGGTGTGCCAGCAAGGACGCTGTGCCCCGAAGGGAGGTGGTCCCACATCGATTGGAGAAGGGAACGAGTGCCAGCGAGAACGTTGGGCCCCTAAGGGAGGTGGATTGTGAGATCCCACATCGGTTGGGGAGGAGAACAAAACATTCTTTATAAGGATATGGAAACCTCTCCCTAACATACCCCTTTTAAAATTTTTGTGGGGAAGCCCAAAAAGGAAATCCAAAGAGGACAATATCTGCTAGCGGTGGGCTCGGGATCGGGCTTGGGCTGTTACAAATTTACTAAGCCTTGGTCTTTGGAATAACTTTTTTCCATCTTCTTCGTTAGTCGTTCGGTAGAGTTAAAAAGTTACGGTATCGTTTTTCAGAGAGAGTATGAAGAATTCAAGATTCGAATCAATGCACTTGTTGCCAAAGCACAAAAGATGCCTGAGGAAGGTTGGACCATGCAGGATGGAACGCCATGGCCAGGAAATAATCCCAGGGATCATCCTGGAATGATACAGGTCTCCTACTATTCAAATAGCTTCTTATGACATCTTCTTTTATCCTTTTTTTGGGAGTAATACCGATATCGTGTATGTTCGAGTGCAGGTTTTCTTAGGCCACAGTGGAGGTCTCGATACCGATGGCAATGAACTACCTAGACTTGTTTATGTTTCTCGTGAGAAACGTCCTGGCTTCCAGCACCACAAAAAAGCTGGAGCTATGAATGCATTGGTTCGTTTTTCTTATCCGATACAATCATGGCATAAGAGATACAATAATTTTGATTTAACGACTCGATTTTATTTCATATGCAGATCCGAGTTTCTGCCGTGCTAACTAACGGAGCGTATCTTTTGAATGTCGATTGTGATCACTACTTTAACAACAGCAAAGCTCTGAAGGAAGCCATGTGTTTCATGATGGACCCTGCTTATGGGAAGAAAACATGTTACGTACAGTTCCCACAACGTTTTGATGGCATTGATTTGCACGATCGATATGCTAATCGTAACATTGTCTTTTTCGACGTAGGGTATTCGACGTTTTCAATCATATATCTTCATGTCATTTTGCTTGTGATTGACATCGTGTTCGTTCTTGCTATACCTTTCAGATAAACTTGAAAGGGTTGGATGGTCTCCAGGGTCCTGTCTATGTCGGAACTGGTTGTTGTTTCAATCGACAAGCTTTATACGGTTACGATCCAGTCCTGACCGAGGCAGATTTGGAACCGAATATTATCATTAAGAGTTGTTGTGGTTCGAGAAAGAAGCACCGGAATAAGAAGTACGTCGACAAGAAGAGGGCTGCAAAAAGGACTGAGTCTACCATTCCTATCTTTAATATGGAAGATATCGTTGAAGGTCGGTTTTCCTTCAAAATACTTTGCCATAGTTTTCGAGATACGGTGACGAAGAACGGAATTATAGAATGGATTTTCACCTTATTTGCTGTATCCTACAGGATATGATGATGAGAGTTCACTCCTGATGTCTCAGAAGCGTATAGAAAAACGCTTCGGTCAATCTCCGGTTTTCATTGCAGCCACTTTCATGGAACAGGGAGGTATACCACCTTCAACCAACCCTGCAACACTACTAAAGGAAGCAATTCATGTCATTAGTTGTGGTTATGAAGACAAGACAGAATGGGGCAAGGAGGTTAGTTGTTTGTACCTTCGTCGTCCTCGTTTCATTTATCTTATTTCTTCTCATCTGCCCATTCGTTAGAGAGCTTCAAAGACGAGCACACTGATCTTACTAAAGAAGTGAGAAAGTGCTCCGTGATGGGTTGTGAGATCACACATCCGTTGGAGAGGAGAACGAAACACCCTTTATAAAGGTGTGGAAACCTCTCCCTAGCAGACGTGTTTTAAAAACCTTGAGGGGAAGCTTGAAAAGGAAAGTCCAAAGAGCACAATATCTACTAGCGGTGGGCTTGGGCTGTTACAAATGGTATCAGAGCTTGACACCGGGTGATGTGCCAGCGAGGAGGCTATTCCCCGAAGGGAGGTAGACACGAGATGGTGTGCCAGCGAGGACGTTGGGCCCTGAAAGGGGGTGGATTGTGAGATCCCACATCGATTGGGGAGGAGAACGAAACACCCTTTATAAGGGTGTGGAAACCTTTCCCTGGTATACACGTTTTAAAAACTTTAAAGGGAAGCCCGAAAGAGAAAACCCAAAGTGGACAATATCTGCTAACGATAGGCGTGGGCTTGAGCTATTACAAATTGTGTCTAACGGTTAATGTTTTTACTTCTAGATTGGGTGGATCTATGGTTCTGTGACAGAAGATATTTTGACGGGGTTTAAGATGCATGCTCGTGGTTGGATTTCGATATATTGTATGCCTCCACGCCCGGCGTTCAAGGGATCTGCTCCGATCAATCTTTCGGATCGATTGAACCAAGTGCTTCGATGGGCTCTGGGTTCGATAGAGATTTTGCTCAGCAGGCATTGTCCTATCTGGTATGGCTACAATGGAAGGCTAAAGCTTTTGGAGAGAATAGCATACATCAATACCATTGTCTACCCTATCACCTCAATTCCACTTCTTGCATACTGTACGCTTCCAGCCTTCTGTCTTTTGACTGGAAAGTTCATCATTCCTGAGGTAATTCATAGTTTCTTCCTTATGAAATTGAAACTTGATCAATTATGTTTCCATGATAAACCATTTGTTTGATCTGATTCAGTAACAACTCTAGCCTACCGCTAGCAGATATTGTCGTCTTTGGGCTTTCCCCTTCGGGCTTCCCTTCAAGGGTTTTAAAACGCGTCTACTAGGGAGGGTGTGGATGTTTCATTCTCCTCCCTAACCGACCTGGGATCTCACAATCCACCCCCCTTCGGGGCCCAACTTCCTTTGTTCCCTTCTCCAATCGATGTGGGACCCCCTCAATCCACCCCCCTTTGAGGTCCAGCGTCCTTGCTGGCACACCGCCTTGTGTCCACCCCGTTTCAGGGCTTAGCCTCCTCACTGGCACATCACCCAGTGTCTATCTCTGATACCATTTGTAACAATCCATGCCCACCGCTAATAGATATTGTCCTCTTTAGGTTTTCTCTTTCGAGCTTCCCCTTAAGGCTTATAAAACGCGTCTACTAGGGAGAGGTTTCCACACCCTTATAAAGAATGCTTCGTTCTCCTCTCCAACAGATGTGAGATCTCACAGATCTAAATGTGGGCTCTTCCTTATATGTCTAGTTCAACAACATTATAAATGTTGAGAGAACTTCAACCTCTAACCTCTTTGTCGAGGGTATATACCAATTGCCGTGAGCTATACTCACTTTGGCACTCCATATATTTTAATATATGTAGATGTAACAATTATGATAAACGACCCCCTTCATGGCCCTTGTCGTAGCTTGACAAGCTTCTCATCTATATAGTATTGAATCGACCATCATTATCTATTTCGTATTTTCTATCCCGGGATTTCGTTGATGTCCTACTGGTCTGTTGGTTTGAGCCTCTCGACTTCCGAGCATTCTTTTCGATGATCAAAGAACAGTCTTTATGATGCCTTAGCCTTTCAGTAACACTTTTTGCTTGATGATTATTGATTTTAGACTAAAAAAAGCTGATACTAGCTGCAAGTATCCATATTTCTTTCATTTTAAATAACCGATCATCTTCATTTCCTAATTTGCAGATAAGCAACTTTGCCAGTATGTGGTTCATTCTCCTTTTCGTCTCCATTTTCGCCACCGGTATTCTCGAGCTTAGATGGAGCGGAGTTAGCATTGAAGACTGGTGGAGAAACGAACAATTTTGGGTCATTGGTGGTACTTCAGCTCATCTGTTTGCTGTCTTCCAAGGTCTCTTAAAGGTTCTTGCTGGAATCGATACCAACTTCACCGTCACGTCGAAAGCCAGCGACGATGACGGGGATTTTGCAGAGCTTTACGTGTTCAAATGGACTTCCCTCCTCATCCCTCCCACCACTGTCCTTATTATAAACATGGTTGGCATAGTGGCTGGTGTTTCATATGCCATTAACAGTGGTTACCAATCTTGGGGCCCTCTCTTTGGGAAGCTGTTCTTTGCATTATGGGTCATTGTCCATTTATATCCTTTCCTAAAGGGTTTATTGGGGAGGCAAAACCGAACGCCTACCATTGTCATCGTCTGGTCGATTCTCCTCGCTTCGATATTCTCCTTGCTTTGGGTGCGAATCGACCCGTTCACCTCTGCGTCGACGAAGGCTGCCAATGGTCAATGTGGTATCAATTGCTAGACAGATTCATCATAGTTTTGCCCCTGATTTTTCCTGTGAATATGACAAGAACAAAGAAACCATGGCATTGAAAAGAGCCAGGCTTAGGAAGAAGCAACAACCAATTTGAAGAACATGAGAAATGATGGCCTTTTTTCTTTACACCACAATTTTTGTATTCGCATGTTATGATATTATTGTGAAATCTCTTTTTTTTTTTAATGAAAATAATAGATAAAGGCATTATTTATATCAGGAGAAATTGTATGAACAAACCCTTTTTTTTATTTTTTTCTTTCAAGTTTTATGACAGTGAAATTATAATTTAATAATTGTTCTTCAAGTGATTTAGATCACAGTTTATCAACACCAGAAATCTATTCTATCTGATATATATATACACCCAGAATCTCTTCCTTTTTACGAGCGTATGAGTTACGTTCTTGTTAACTTGTCTTCTGCTGCTCGAAATGACACCGGTAACGGGAACGTCGAGCTACCTCCGACGGGACCAATTAAAGGCTCTGATGGCAGAACATGTAATCACTCTGAATCAAACGGGTGGTTGTTTCTTGTTGTGTAAGTGAAGGGAATCCAAAACGAGAGAGAAGTCTTCACAAAAGCTGATATCCATCATCATCTCATTGATTGGTTCACCAAGCTATTAGTCTTATTAAAGTCGGTAGCTGAGATTCTCTTCTTCTCCCGAACAGCATTAGATTCTTTTTTTTACTACTTAAGAATACCACTTTCCATTAAAAGAGCTGTGGACATAGCTAAACTTTCTTTCATGCTCGACATAGAAAAGTCAAATCCCGACTAAATTTGAGGTATAAGTTTTATTTGGCATCTTATTTCAAGTAATTTTAACACTTCCTTCAAATTAGATCCTAAAATATCATACCTTTCTAAATACTTTTGACTATGTAATTATAAAAAAAAATAATAATAATAAATTTAAAATTAAAAGATTTATATAAGTTTCTTCTGTTTGGTCTATCTCTTGTTTTGTTCATGAGTTTTGAGAATGTCCCAAATTCACATATTGAATTGAAAGATCCAAACAAAAGATCATGTGGGCAAGCAAGCAGTTGTCAGATAAGCATTGGGGTTAATCAGAACTGACCCATAAAGCCAAATCTAATCCACAGAGTATCATTAGCAACAGAACAATTGAATACAGCCTAAAGTGAACAGATAAGCAACTCAACTGAACATTCATAGTTTTCCTAAACAGTTGTAAGAGAAAAGGAAATTGAAATTGGGAAAAGGGGAAGAGGAAGATGCTGTGAAGAAATAATTAATGAAAGCAAAATGGGGTTTGAGATTTTCTAATTCTGCAAGCTTCATCACATTCATCAATGGCGGCAGGCATCTCAATCAAGCAACAGAACCAAATCTCATGCACCTAATAATATTACTAAAAGCCTAAAGTAACAATGGAGAATGAAGAAATGTAGAACAAAAACCTGAATTTGAGTTCATGAAGAGATCCCAAATTCTTCAGCTGCTCCAATTCTCCATATCAATCCTTCTCTTTGTTCTTTGTTCTTCCTGGATTATTGCTATGTTCTTCGTTCTCATATCTGAATTCAGGCTTCAGATTCGTTCTTCTTCACCAATCCGTCATTCTCCCTCTTCTCTAGCAATGTCCCTGCCTCCTCATCGGCCTGAGCAGCCTTCTTTTGCGCCTCTTTAGCCTTCAGAGCCTGCAATTTTGAGTGATTGTAATATCCAACTCCGATGAAAGCCAATCCATAGCCGAACAAGTTGATCGGCGTTACAGTGTCCTTAATCACCGACCACGAGAAGGCGATTAGGAGCCAATCCTTGACCACGCCGGCCACGTTCATCGTTAGGGCGGAGGTTTTGCCAACAAGCAAGAACACAGCGAGATTTAGGGCAAATGCGCATAAGGAATTGGTACCAAAGATCGCAAAATCGAAATGGAAACTGGATGTGGCCATCAAAATTGGATACTCAACGAAGATCCACGGCACTAACAAGAAAACGAAACAACAAGGAGCAACGTAATACAAGGAAGTGATCGGATTCAGCGAGATTCCTTTGGAGGTAAGCAAAATCTGGATTAGAACAAGTCGAGTCGCCTCGAATGCAACGGCGCCGAGTTGCAAAACCACACCCCAGGCATCAAATTTCGCTTCGCCATAAGCAGCAATAGCAACACCAAACGAAATCGACAGCATATTCACCATCGTCTCCGTCTTAAAACTTTCCTTTCTCAACGAAACACCGATCGAATAAACAGCGACTGGCATCAGAGCCTTAAGCATCTGAATGAACGAGACAGAGAGATAAATGTAAGCCGAATTCGAAAGCCATAAAGAGAGAGAATACAGCGCTCCGATTGGAACAACGGAGGAGAGATAGAGATCTCTGGACATGGAAACCGGCTCGACGACTTTGAAGACACGAATGAGAAGGAACGCCAATGAAGCACAGAAGCCCATATGGATCATGGTAAGAGAAATCGGAAAAGGCCAATCGTACATCTTCTTGTCGAGAATGTACTTGTTGTAGACGATGACGGTGAAGCTGAGGAAGATCCAAATGGCGACATAGGTGTACGAGAGAACAATCTTCTTCAGAACACCTTCACTGAGAGAACCACCCTTGCCCATGGCGTCGATTTGGGGGAAAATGGCGATGAATCCGATGAGGAAGAACAAGAAATTTGCAGGAAAATCCTAGAAATGGAGCAGAAGATTCAGCAATGAAGATTCAGAGAAAAGAACTGAGCTCGATTCGAGTACGAATCAGAGAGGGAAGATGAACGAGACGGAGAAATTTGGGAGAATATAAATAAATCGAACAATTAATGGTGAAGAACACACACAGTCCATAGATCCATTACTGCTTCCATTGTTAATTCTTTCACTCAACAACTTCTAATGAACTCTAAGCATAAATTAATTTTCTTTAATTTTTTATTTTTTAAAATCTTGAATTAATCAATTTTAATTTTTTTTTCTAATTTTATTTTTAAGATTTATCAAATCTAAAAAAAAATTATGAAATTAAAAAAAAAATTATATATCATAACCAAATATATATGTTTATATATATTTTTTAATTAATTTAGCACAAATAAATTGATAATATAATTGGATTTTATTTATTTTGTATTTTGTTATATATATATTTTTTCATTGGCCAAATAATGAAATAAAGAAAGTGTGGGGTCTGAAATGAAAAGAATCTTATTTTGTTGTCTTGTGTCCGAATTTTTAAATGATTGAGGGACTCCCATGTTTGAATTTGAAATTTGAATTTTGAAATACTTTCTTTACCATTTTATTAAATACAATTTATGGAATAATAATTAAGAATCGTAATAACCGAAGTCCACCACTAGTAGATATGTCTGATTTACCCTTTTATGTATAGCCATCAGCCTTACATATTTGCAGCGATAAGCTTGAACTGTTATAATTGATATCATAACCAGTCACCAAACGGTGCAAGACACTAGTTAGAATAGGGCTAGACCCTGACATTTTATATGGTGTTTTTTTTTTTGTATTAAAAATATTATTATTTAATCAATTTTGATAAATTAATATAACTAATTATAATGATAAAAATAAAATAAAACTGATTCTACTATTTTAAATAATAAACTATATGGTAATATTTTAAATAAAAATTTATTATATGGTCAAAATTGTAATATTTTAAAGTTTTAAGGCTAAAATTAGAATATATAATATAATGTTTATAATTTATTTATATTAAAAAAACTTGGCAATTAATTATTAATTTTTAATAGGATGGTAGTAAATAACTTAAATCTTAAAAATAGGAGGAACTTTTTAGGGTTGAATTAAAGGCGCTTTGGCTTGTATTCCAAATCATGTCCAAAAATCTTTTTAAAATATTATTTAAAAAAACGCTTAATTTTAAAGTCAAAAGGATTTTATTAATGGAATAAATGCCTTTAAATTAGGGATTTTTCAATTGAACAAAATAAATATCACGAGCAATGCACGTGACATTTGTCATTTTATTATAAATAAATATTACCTAAAAATGCATACCCAATTTTGATAATCAAGCCATTGAAGAATATATTTATAAAAAAAAAACAAGTTGAAATATATAATATAATTATTAAAGTATATTATAAAATTAAAATTGATATTCATTTAATTTAATTTAAGGGTAGGGAAAAAAATTAAAAGGAAATTTATAGCAATGGAAAAAGGAAGGAAAATAAATAAAGTTTCTTTTTTATATATATATTTTACTAAAAAAATTAAAAATATTAATGCATATGGAATTAATGCGATGTCCGAAAAAGCCCAAAGATGACAATATCTGCTAGCGGTGTACTTGGGTCATTACAAATGGTATCAGAGTCAGACATCGGACGATGTGTCAGCCTTCTCGCTATTCCTCGAAAGGGGTAAACACGAGGCGATGTAGATTTGGTGGCGGTCCCACATCGATTAAAGGAAGGAGTACACAAACTATCAAGGGTGTGGAAACCTTTCCCTAGCAGCCAACCCGGGAGGAAAAGTCTACTTAAAGAGGACAATATCTACTAGCGGATGGTAAAGAGATCCAAAATTAAAAAATGCAATTTTTTTTTTTTTTGCCTTAAAAAATAAGAATTATTAAAGTTGGCAGTTAGCTGTAATTATAAGCGTTAATTAATAACGTCCTTTTAGTACAAAATAAGCAAAATAATAAAATAATTTTTATTTTTATTTTGAAAGGAAGCCACAAAATAAATAAATAAAAAGTACTTTTTTAACTTATTTAAAATTCGTACCATGACAATAATAAATAAAAATTATAAACTTAATTTAATATTTAATAAATCTTTTAAATATTAAAATTTAAATTCCGTGCTATATTAAAAAAATGTAATTTAATTTTAAAATAAGTAAAAAAAAAAGAAAAAAATCAGCTAATTACCAATATTTATAATTATAATTGGTGTATTGTAATTACCAAATATATATATCAGAAAATGAAAATACTACCCATTGTTTAGGGGTGGATGATTTAATTTATAATTAAAATTAAGATTTTTTTTTTGTTTGACTAATAAATATGATTAATGCGCTGTAAATTAAATTAGAGGACCTTTTAAGAAAATTTAAATGTGATTATTGCACGTAAAATCCTGACCGTCCAATGGGTTAAAGAATAAAAGAATCCAACCATCCGAAATTAAATATATCCTAGTCAAAGTAAATTTTATTGTTACATAAATGTTTCAATTAATCATTAATTACTTGCAATTTTTAGTTATAATTTTTTTTAAATGAAAATTACTAGAAATTTATTCTAAAAAATTAAAAGAATTTTTTGTTAAATAATAATAATAATAATTATTATTTTAATGAAATTATGAAATTTTATTGGAAGTATTATAAGGAAGGGGTAAAATGGTATTTTAACCTTTGGAATAAATTAAACAGATAGTTTTTCGTAGTCTAAACCATTTGACAGGTAAGAAGTATATGGAATTTCAATGGCGTCTTCGTTTTTCAGTACCTTGCAACTCAAAATTCTTCTCATTCTTGGAAATTCCTGTAGTGAACTATAAAAATCATTTGGAAATTCCTCGACTGTTATGTGTTCTCATTTGGTAATCGAATTCCTCAACAGTTGGAGGCTGTGGCAATCAGAAGCTCAACCTGATTAACAATGGCTTCCATTATTCTCCAGTTGCTGGATTCCTTCATCTAAATGGTAAGGTTCTGCTTCTCCTGTTTGAAGTTTGTTTTTCGATTACTCAAAATGAAACGCAATGTGTATATTCTTTGGAAATTGAGACGGTACTGTGTTTCTGATCGAATAGGCTGCGAAGAGTGTTCGGAACACAAAACCTAATAGCGTGATTTGTGATGGAATCGATAGGTCGATTTATAACTTGTTGCTAACGATTTAGGTTTTGCGAACTGATTTTTTTGTAATTTGAATGAAATAGTTGCTGTTATTTGCTCATAATGCCAAGGAAGTGGAGTTGATGCTGTTGATTTCTTCAATGGACAATTCATAGCCGGTGCATCTTGTTGGTTGTGCGGGTAATCTGTGCCCCAATTCAACTATTTGATTCAGCATTCAAATTACAACTGAAGAAGAAGTATTATAACCTGCAATTGACTGATAAACTGAGCTGTTTCGATTTTCTCGTGTTTTCCCCTGAAAATTTGAATTCTACTTGTGTTGTTTGTTTTGTTGATCAATGGCTTTGTGTTGCAGTGGGAACAAAGGAAATGCTGTGTGGGAATTGCAAAGGAGATGGCTTCTTTGGAGGTTTTTCTCAGCACTTACGATCAATAGAGGTATGTATTGTTAGTTTGTTTATGCTTGTGCATATATTCAGTATCATGTCATCAACAATGGCGGTAACATTTAGGCATACTGGTATCATATTCAAGTTCCTGACAGTTAAGTCCTGGCAATCTTTCATATAAGATTTGGTACAGTTGTGATTCTCAGGAGGTCATTCTCTGATCAATCAGTTTTGCATTTTGTACTTTTGGTTTACTAATTGATAAATGCCTCATAAATGACATTAGCTTTTCATAGTTTCTGCAAATATGCTGTGTTCTGCATCTCAAGATGCGAATAGCCCTTCATGAATTGTCTCATCTGCTTTTGAAGCTAGTGATTCAAGATAGAATATATGAAATACCTGGACTCCCCTGCCAGCTTCCACTAGCTTAACCCCACTTTTTCTTTAGTCAGCACATTCCTTTTATACCATGCCAAAACCGGAAAGGCACTAGTTAGGGGTCAAACCTACAACTATCTACTTAGGAAAAATCGACTAAGCTAAAGGCGCATTGAGCATTTTTGTAGTTACATAAAAAATAATCACTAGGTAGGGTTGAACCTACGACTTTCTACTTAAGAAACAGACGCTCTATCCACTAAGCTACAGGCACATTGAGCATTCTAGTAAATTCTTATAGTTACGTAAAAAATAATAACTTTCTGAACATATCATTCCTTTTATCCCATGCCAAAAGCTGGGTTGTGGTGGTTTGGAGTTTTGTTTTGAGTAGCCAAATAAGAAACAAATAGGGGATCACTTTCTGCTTAGGAAACACACACTCTATCCACTAAGCTAGGGGATCACTTTCTGAACATATCATTCCTTTTATCCCATGCCAAAAAATGGGTTTTGGCAGTTTGGAGCTTTGTTTTTGAATAGCCAAACTGAAAACTAAATGATAAGAAATGCTCCAGGTAGGGGTCAAACTTACGGCTTTCTGCTTAGGAAACAGACGCTCTAATCCACTAAGCTACAAGCACATCGAGCACTCTTGTAAAATCTTCTAGTTAGTTAGAAATAATCACTTTCCGAACATCTCATTCCTTTTATCCCATGCCAAAAATTGGGTTTTGGTGGTTTGTTTTCGAATAACTTTCCGAACATCTCATTCCTTTTATCCCATGCCAAAAATTGGGTTTTGGTGGTTTGTTTTCGAATAGTCAAATTGAAAACTAAATACATCTCATTCCTTTTATCCCATGCCAAAAATTGGGTTTTGGTGGTTTGTTTTCGAATAGTCAAATTGAAAACTAAATGATAAGAAACGCGCCAGGTAGGGGTTGAACCTACGACTTTTTGCTTAGGAAACAAACGCTCTATCCACTGAGCTACAGGCACATTGAGCATTCTTGTAAAATCTTGTAGTTATGTCAGAAATAATCACTTTCCGAACATCTCATCCCTTTTATCCCATGCCAAAAACAACGCGCCAGGTAGGGGTCGAACCTACGACTTTCTGCTTAGGAAACAGACGCTCTATCCACTGAGCTACAGGCGCATTGAGCATTCTTGTAAAATCTTGTAGTTATGTCAGAAATAATCACTTTCCGAACATCTCATCCCTTTTATCCCATGCCAAAAATTGGGTTTTGGTGGTTTTGAGTTTTGTTTTCGAATAGTCAAATTGAAAACTAAAAGATAAGAAACGCACCAGGTAGGGGTCAAACCTACGACTTTCTGCTTAGGAAACAGACACTCTATCCACTGAGCTACAGGCGCATCAAGCATTCTTGTAAAATCTTGTCGTTATGTCATAAATAATCACTTTCCGAACATCTCATTCCTTTAATCTCATGCCAAAAACTGGGTTTTGGTGGTTTGGAGTTTTGTTTTCGATAGCCAAACTAAAAACTAAATGATAAGAAACGCGCCAGGTAGGGGTCAAACTTATGACTTTCTACTTAGGAAACAAACGCTCTATCCACTGAGCTATAGGCACATTGAGCATTCTTGTAAAATCTTGTAATTACATCAGAAATAATCACTTTCCGAACATATCATTCCTTTTCTTCCCATGCCAAAAAATGGGTTTTGGCGGTAGCCAAATTCTGAGCTATAGGCACATAAAGCATTCTTGTAAATTCTTGTAGTTAGGTAAGAAGAACATGTCATTCCTTTTATCCCATACAAAAATTGGGTTTCGGTGGTTTGGAGTTTTGTTTTCGATTAGCTGAAAACTTAATATAAGAAACGCGGAGCTACAGGCACATTGAGCATTCTTGTAAATTCTTGTAGTTAGGTAAAAAATAATCACTTTCCAAACATATCATTCCTTTTATCTCATGCCAAAAACTGAAAACTAAATGATAAGAGGTCGGACCTACGGCTTTCTGCTTAGGAAATAGACGCTCTATCTATTGAGCTAGAGGTGAGCATTCTTCTAAATTCTTATTGTAATAATCACTTTTCGAACATATCATGTTTCCTTTTCTCACTTTCTGAACATATCATGCTTCCTTTTCTTGTAGTTAGTTAGAAGTAATCACTATCTGAACATATCATGTTTCCTTTTATACCATTGCCGCAAAAATCTGGGTTTTGGTGGTTTGGAGTTTGCGCTAGGTAGGGGTTGAACCTACAACTTTCTACGCACTAGGTAGGGGTTGCTTAGGAAACAGACGTTTTGAGCTACCGGTGCATTGAGCATTCTTGTACATTCTTGTAAATTCTTATAGTTACATAAAAAATAATCACTTTCTGAACATATCATTTTTTTTATTCCATGACGTATGCCAAAAATATACTGGGTTTTTGCAGTTTGGAGTTTTGTTATCCAATAGCCAAACTGGAAACTAAGTGATAAAAAACTCCCTAGGTAGAGGTTGAACCTACACTTTTTATTTAGGAAACAAACGCTCTATTCACTGAGCTACTGATGCATTGACTATTCTTTTATCCCATGTGTTTTTTGTCTCTTGGTTCGCTTCTCATTCCCGAAATAAGGATGAATTAGCAGCAATATTGCTCTTGGTTGTTTTGATTACAAGAAACAACTTTCAAGGTAATCTCATGCTTATCCTATCAACGTAGGGGCTGGCATTGGTCTAACAATTAGATGTTTGCCAAAAAAAAAAATCAACGCAAAAGAGATTAACACTTCGATGTTTGCCAAAAAAAAATATTGAGTAAAAACTGTAAACAACGCGCCAGGTAGGGGTCGAACCTACGACTTTCTGCTTAGGAAACAGACGCTCTATCCACTGAGCTACAGGCGCTTGTTGAACCTAACAACCCATAAAAATTATAAATTATAAAAGTTTTGTAAAAATGATATTTTTTTTATAATAATATTATTACTTTCTTTTTAAATATTAAATCACAGAGGTTTTTTTTTTTCTTGAGAGAAGAGAAAAATTGCTTTGTTTATTTATATATTTATAAGTTTATGAACTATTATCTTTAACTTATATATTTTAAAAATTTTATAATACATTAATCATTAATCTCATTATAATACTCTCAAACACCGACTTCCTTAACTTAAATAAAACAACTCAACGCCTAAAACACAAATTATTTCTCTTTAAACACTAAAAAACTTCAAACTTAATAACTTCACTCAGCCCCATCTCTTTGTAATGTTCAGAGCCACGAGAAAACATCTATTGTTGAACTTCCACCTCTAATCTCCTTCAGAGCTTTCAGGGCCGATAATGTTAGCTTCATGTACATACTCTCCATGTACTCGATCTCTTCAAGATCTTCGGGAATGTTCAACACCTTTTCTTTACTCTCCGACGCAGTGTTCGCCTCCGACCCACCCCTTCTTCCTTTCTCATTGACTGTTTCAGCAGCAGATGACAGGTCTTTCTTGAAGAAGAGAAGATCGAGTATCGTCTCGCACTCCTTTAATAGCTGACCGAGCACATCGGTTGAGTAGAACGGTTGGCGTAACACCTTCTTGATGAAAGGCACACGGATGAGCTCGCCACTTCGCTTGTCATACTTCTTTAGAATCTTTGCCAGTCCTGTGCTTCGAATGTATTTGAATGAGTTTTACTTCAAACAATGGACTCTTATGTTTGAAAACGTGAAGAACAAACTTTATTACACTAGAAGACCCTCAGTCCCTAGAATATAAATCAAATAAAACGTCGATCTTGTAAGTCGATATGGATGTACTAACTACTACTAAAGGTATTTTCGACACGAAGCTCGTATATAACAGCCCAAGTCCATTGCTAGTAGACATTGTCCTCTTTAGGCTTTCCCTTAAGGACTTCCCCTCAAGGTTTTTAAAGCACGTCTATTAGAGAGAGATTTCCACACCCTTTGTGAGATCCCACATTGGTTGGGGAGGAGAACGAAACACCCTTTATACGGGTGTAGAAACCTCTCCCTAGCAAACGCGTTTTAAAACCTTGAGGGGAAGCCTGAAAGAGAAAGCCCAAAGAAGACAATATCTACTAGCAGTGGGCCTGGACTCTTACAAATAGTATCAGAGCCAGACATCGGGCGATGTATCAACGAAGAGGCAGTTTTCCGAAGGGGGGTAGACACGAGGCAGTGGCACCAGTAAGGATGCTGGACCCCAAAAGAATGCTTCGTTTCTCTCTCCAACCGACGTGGGATCTCACAAAGTTATATTCCCAACAAGGGCCTCTCGAGCAAGGGAAGAAAATTTTAGGCAGGAGGCCCCTGATGGTAAGAGTTTGGAATGATTAGAGATACCCTCCCCTCCCATCCAAGATCTTGGATTCAAGTCTTCGGGTCGAGATTTAATAATTTAAAATTCTCGTCTCTCAGAGCTGGCTTTGTGATTCGCAAAGCCTTGCTCGAGATTCATAGGGACGAGTCATGAGCATAATGTAACGAGTAGGATTCTAAATCATCCCACCTCCTTAGATCTTGTCCTAATTCAACATTTCAAAATTCTCTTGAAACATGATCATGGATAGATTATGGTAACTTTATAATCAGAATCCAACAAAAAAGCAAAAGGAGGGGATGAAAAAGGAATAGAAAGCAACACAAACCTGTGTAATTCAAGGCACTATAATTCTCTAACAAAACCATTTCTCCATGGAAGTCCACAATGTCTCTCCCTACTTTCATCAACCGTTCGTCCGAATCTCCGATCTCTGCTACCCTCTCCTGCAATAACTGCATTCCGAACGACTTCTTATAGCGAATATAAATGCATAGAGTTTTATTTAGCACGTCTTAAAGGAAAAACGTGGCGTTCAACGTCATTACCAAATGGTAAAAAGAAATAGATGCCTAGCAGACCAACTATTCAAATGACCTTAAATATTCCATGGCTTCCACTCTAGTTGTATCGAATAGAACATTTCAGAATGAGTTACTAAGATGGTAACGAAAGAGGAAATGTCTTTCACTCTTTTTGACGCTCTAAACTGCAAGTTTCTAAACAAACATTCTTAACAATGGTCCACTTTGACCCGTTATGTATTACCGTCAACCTCACGGTTTTAAAACGCATCTGCTAGGGAGAGATTTCCACACCCTTATAAGGAATGTTTCATTCCCCTCTCCAACTGACGTGGGATCTCACAATCCACCCCTCTTACGGGCCCAGCGTCCTTGCTGGCACATAGCATAGTGTCTGGCTCTGATACCATTTGTAACAGCCCAAGCTAACCACTAGCAACTATTGTCCGCTTTGACCCGTTGTGTATCACCATCAGTCTCACGATTTTAAAACGCGCTTGTTAGAGAGAGGTTTCCACGCCCTTATAAGGAATGCTTTGTTCCCTCTCCATCCGACATGGGATCTCACAATCCATCCCCCTTAGGAGCCTAGCATCCTCGCTTGCACACCGCCTGATGTCTAGCTCTAATACCATTTGTAATAGCCCAAACCCACCGCTAACAGATATTGTCATCTTTGGGCTTTCCCTTTTGGACTTCCCATCAAGGTTTTAAAACACGTCTACTTGGGAGAGATTTCCACATTCTTATAAAAAGTATTTCGTTCTCCTCTCCAACCGACATGAAACCTCACACCCACACTCAAAGTTCCTTACAAACAGCTTCAACTCACATATAAAAACGATAATTTAGGCTCTTTTTAAAGGAAAAAAGAGAAAGAGAGAGAGAGATCAAACAACTATGAAACCAAAAGGTCAGTAACATACACTCCACTTAATAACATAATACTCCTCCTTGCTTACAAAGAACTGGTTAAACTTGTCCAATTCTTCCTCAAGCAGATTAAGAAAAACCTCCATGGATGCTTCTCCATCAAACTTTAAGCGCTTAGGATTACCATCTTTATCAGGGTACATCAATTTCAATTGCTTCTTCAATTTCTTATAAGAAATGAACTCATCTCTCCATTCAGGCAAAGTAGATTCAATCAAAATACACAGAATCTTCCAAAACTTCATGATGCAAATGTACAAAATCACAGAGAAATCAGAGAGATTTATAATCAGAGAAACCCAAACAATAGAATAAAGAAAGAAAAAAAAAACGATTGCATAGAGGAAATGGGGAATATTGGGAATATTGGGAATATTGGGAATATGCTGTTTACGTTGAAAATGAGAGGGATGTAAAGTGTCGATTAGGTTAAAAGGAAAAGGGAAAATGGTGGAAAGGAGGGGAATAAACAAGAGCATATTATTATGGGAACTTTTTGGTCAAATAAGAAGCAGAATAATGCCAACAAAATGGCCAGTTGATGATGAAAATAGAAACCCTAGAAAACACAAAAGAACAAAGAGATGAACATAGAAGCGGTCAATTGAAGAGAACGATACCTTGATGATTGGAAGTCCCTCCAATGGCTTCCTTCGCACTCTCTCTTTATTTTTAACTTATATATTATTTTAGTTTTTGAAATTTTACAAATATGAACCTAGTTTAGGTGTTATTAACATTTATTATTTTTTTTTTTGTTTTTTTCTCTCATATTTTGTATTAAAAAACTATATATTTCTTCGCTAAAAAGGAGAGAAAATGAAATTTAAAAACTAATACTAATAATCATTATTACTTCTTTTTACTTTAAAAAAATGGATAAGGCGACTTAAAAATCCATGTACCTATGTAATTTTTAAAATAGAAAGTAAACCCAAGAATTACATAAACAATTCTTTCACAATAGAGTATCTTAGGATTTTAAATTAAATATGAAGTCATTTCAATTATACCCTCTCTTACAAATGGGTTGAATTGAAGAAAACAAAATGAACACGAGGAAGGAAAAAAAGAAATGTGAGAACACAAAGAGGGATTGAGAGACGAGCATGTGGTAGAACTCAAAAACGAGCAATTGAGGAACATTATGATCGATCAACTATTGGGTCGTTGAAGTTGTCACTGGCAGTATTCTCCGAATTAGTTGTCGTCAGTATTGTTCGATGGTGTCAAATATTTCTTTCGAAATAGCTTATTTCTCAAACTCATTTTAAAAAGTCATTTTAGTGGTTTTAAATGATTTACAAATTAAACCCATGAAATTTAATCCAAATAGACCCAAAAACTAATCAGCTATAGATTATGGAAAAGAAAATACATTTGATAGATTACTTTTTTCAATGGCTCTAATGACCACTCGATTATATCAACATATAGACACCTCGGTTCGTAGAATATTAAACCTTAAATAGATGACTACCACAACAACTTGAGCGAGCTAGTTAGCTAGTCCATGAGCCTTATCTTTCAAGGAAGTTCTTAATAGGAAGTATCATTTCTTCAGACGAATATCAAAACCAATCATAATCCCAATGTAGTCTGTATTCGCAAGCTTCCTACCCTCTATGAAAATCTTAATCCAAACAATCCCTTGAATTCTTTTAGAATCGTGTGTTCTAACTTACAAACCGAAAAAAATAGAATAGGAAGTATAGTAAACATACCGACGATCACCATGATTACACAGAGCTGAAACGATCTTGCAGGTAAAAGAGTTGAAAAGCAGGAAGATAACCACGTGGAAGCAGTAACGTCGAAGTGGATGACTGAGAGGATGTGCAACCGTCTCATTAAATCAAAACTCATTTGGAGGCTTCAACCTTACCAGCCTCTTGATCCTGTCTTTCTCTGTGTTCTCCAAGATGCCCTTCACAGACATGAAATAGATAAGTAACATTGAAGATGTGAAAAGCTAACCGCTGCATTTAACCCATCTAATTCAAAGACATTGTAGATCAAACAAAGTATCAACTATTATTGTCAAGGAATTTTATTAGAGCTGAAATATAATTATTGTAAATACAGATATCTCAGTCTGAATCTTCAATAAATTTGTTAGCCATGAGATACGTTTCACCACTGCAGACATGATCTATAGTAGAACAAGTGTAGTCAATATGCTATATTGGGTATTCGTTAGCAATTATGAGAGCCCTCAAATTTCTATTCAGAGAAAGACATTTCACAAAGCTTTTTTTTATTATTATTATTGAAAATAACAAACGGATGAAAAAATTATTCCTCCTAGAAACTGAAAATTGCTTGACAAAAATCAAACTTACAGATAAAAAATAAAAGGAAAAATCGATAATTTGTTCTATGCCCGCAACAAAACAACAACACCATTTCGTTTTCTCAGACACTGTTCTCTCCAAGGCAATTTGCGAAGAGTTTTCTTAAATTAAAGTCTTAAGATTTTAACATGACTATCACTAAATCTGGCTGGATAATGAGCTTGAGCCCCATGATTTTTGGCAGCTCAGTCACAAAACCTACAAGGTGAATTCTGAGTAAGGGAGAAAAGAAAGGACATACCATCCAGACAATTTCATCAAGACACAAACAAATCTTTCCATATTTGTCAAGAAACAATCGCTCGGTTGGAGCTTTCCCGCAGGCATCCTTTATCAATGATGTTATTACAAAGATCACTTCTGCCACTTGAAGAAGAGGAAAGGACATTAACGTAGAGGATAAATGACACAGAAAAGATCGGGATAAAAACAAAACAAAAAAGAAGGAAACGCTGCAATTTTTTATCAGGAGGATGAGGGAGAGAGAAGGAATTGAGTCCAAAGAAAATGGAAGAATTGGCATTTACTTACAAGCTAATTCATCATATTCATCCTTCCCAACAACATAAACCGCAACATCACCAAGGACTGTGTAAACGACGTATACAGACCTGTTACAAAATGTTAGGCAAATTTAATGGTAAAACCAGCTACACAAAAGCAATCCAATAAGAAGTATCACAAATTTGAAAGGGACCCGATTGTTATAATGTATGAGAAATGCTTTTATTTTAGATGGGGAAGGTTGACTCTTATTCAAGCCACTGGCTCACCTTGTTGTTTAAGATTCCCTCATGAGCAAGGCAGTCTATTGGGAAAAAAAGGAAGAAAGAGAAACAAAAAATAAAGAAAGAGAGAAAAAGAGGAATTATCAAAGGAAACATCCAGATTGGAGAGGGAAGCATTTTTATTTAGCAGTAAAACAGTTTATTTCAAACATTGGTGACCATTCGAGCAAAGAACACAGCCTTTGTAACTTTTGTACTATATGGCAACTACCACACACTTCAACAGTAGCTCAAGAAGCCCCTAGAGGGTTGCAGTTGTAGCTAGCAAATACTATGTTTTCAGTACCTCCCTCTTGAGTTGGAGGAGGATAAAAAGACAATGTGATAAATGAGTACTCAGTCCATAAGAATAATTAGATGGAAGCAAAATGATGATCATTTTATACATTCAAAATATCCCATGTCAGGGGTGGAACCTTATTTTTAACAGTCATTAAAGTGATAGAGAAGTGGTAGAATAGCTTTCTCTTCAATCCATTTTCAAATGTTTTAATCCATCTTCAAGATCTTAGGTAAGATAGGCAATTTCTAAGGAGATGACCAAGAGGCTTTGGAAATAGAAGGTACCTATGAAGAATCTATTATTCTTGCAGTCATTGCTTGGCAGAGTGGATGCCATTTATGTCTACAGAAAAAGAAAAGAAGTTGCTCGCTTATGCCCCAATTGGTCTAGGTTATGCAAGAATAATAATGAAAGATCAAGGCACTAGATCAAGTTCAACAAGTTTTTCAAAGAATCAAGGGGGCCAAGGGGCAGATCCTAAGAACATTTGACTCATATTGGCGTTGCCTTTGGAATACCAAAGACTTCATTATTCATAAACAAGCTTGAACTTGCAGTTTCTAGCTGTCTATTATTGTTGGAGATGAGAAACAGAACCGATCAAAGAACAGTAATGGAGGAAAATGGAAATGGAGGCTTGTAAGTTCTAGCTGTCTATTATATCCTATTGTATTTAATGGACTTGGCGACAATTTCGATACTAAAACATTATAACAATAATCACGCAAATAAAGTTCATCGATTTCCCTCGCGCATTTGAAAATTCTCAGGGATGAAGCTCAATAGAAGAGGAGGATGAGGCTCAATCGTTATCCTTTGAGTTTCTCCTTTTCACCCTAGGGGTGGGAATATCGAGAAACGGTACCTCAGATGCAGAGTATGAAAACGCGTCATTTTTTGCAAAGATCAGTTTTCAATTATAATGCATCACTGAGAATTGTTCAAAACTGCTTCTAAAGAACTGATCGGAAGATTCCACTCACTTGTGCGAAGCAACATAGAGCTCTTCATTTTTTGCACCTTTGAGATTATCAGCTCCCAGCTTCACTAGAAAGGATCGCCAATGCAATCGCTCCTCTGCCGGAACTCCGTGAAACCTAGAAAAACAAATAAAAATCATGATCAACAGTTCAATCGCATGAAATTAGATGGCAAAGAATTCCTAACCAATAGAACACAAAGTCAGTCCAAGTTAGAGTAGATGGCAGAGACAGAGCATCATTTCCCTCCTAAACACCGAACTCTCAAGCTTATTTCAATTCTAATAGGAATACATCTGAAGCTAATCGCACATTTCACACAATCATCAAAGCAATCGGCACAGAAAACTACAACAATGCGATTGATTGCACAACGACGCCATTCAAATCACAATTTCTAGCTAACGCACATCAGAAACATGAAAATGCAACGAAAAAAAAATGCTCAATCGATTAAGCCAAGAAGCGTAAGAAAAAAAATGGTACCGTTCGACGAGAATGTTGCCGACGGAGTTGGCAATCAGCACGGCAAGCAACATGCCTGATCTTTCGGATTCGATCGGAGTTTCTCAAGGAAGAAATCTGGTTCAGAGATGAGTTATATTCTAATTCGAATTCTCGAAACAAATCTTACGATCCCAGATTCTCTCTCGCACTTTTTCTTTTTCCTTGTTCTTTCTTCTTCCTCTTCTTCTAAGTTCTATTCTAAGGCACCAATTAGGGCTTGTTTGGCAACGGATATAGCATAATCTGATTCGAGAATTGTGTAGCGTTACCACGTTGAGGTCAGTACAATCCAGCCTATGACCCACGAAAGTAACTGTTTGGTAAAAATACACACATTTTTTTGTAATATAATTTTAAGTTTAAACTAAATATAAATAAAATAAATAAAAATTTCCACGTCATGACTTCAAATAAGATTTAACCCAATTTCACTACGAATGCTCCAATAATATTTGTATAGGTACAAACCTTCCCAACCCAAACCATAATAGTTGGTCGGTTCTTTTCGGTCAGGTTTTAGTTGGACTTTTTGAAAATTGAAAATTTCAATCGGTTCGTGAGTTCATTTTTTTTTCTCGGATCAACTCGACCTATTCTAAATAGGGTTACAATTCAATCCAACTCTATCAAAAAACATACTGATGTATTGTAAAACGTATCTATTAGGGGAAGGTTTCGATTTCCACATTCTTATAGAGGGTGTTTTGTTCTCCTCCCCAACCAATGTGGGACATCACAATCCACCCCTTCCAGGACCCAGCTTCCTCGCTGACACTCATTCCTTTCTCCAATCGATGTGGAACTGCCACCAAATCCTCCCTCCTTTGGGGCCCTACGTCCTTACTGACACACTGCCTCGTGTCTATCCCCCTTCGGGGGACATCGAGAAGGCTGGCACATAGCCCGATGTCTGACTTTAATACTATTTGTAATGACCCAGGCCCACCGCTAGCAGATATTGTTCTCTTTGGGTTTTCCCTTTCAGACTTCCCCTCAAGACTTTAAAACTCGTCTACTAGGGAAAGGTTTCGATTTCCACACCCTTATGAAGAGTGTTTTGTTCTCCTCCTCAACAGACTCACATATACCGTATACAATATTTTAGAAAAAGAAAATTATTGTCTCAAAATATATTTTTATTTTAAGAGGTTAATTCTTTTTTATTTTTTCTCTCATTTTAAGCTTTAAATTTTAGATTCAGCTTTATTTTTAGTTTCACTCAAAAAGTCTCGTTTCAATAGAGCTATTACTTCTAGCTTATATATTACTATTCTTCTCATTTCATAATCAATATAAGATTTTGTTTGCGTTCTCTCATGTACATTTAAACGTGTTTTAACAGCTAATATTTCATTTAATTTTAGCCTTTTAACTTCAATGTCGATACATCTCCGTGCCCGCATCGAGAATTCTTTTTAAAATAATTTTACAAATGCAACAAAATTTAATAAATTTCTGAAAAAAATAAATAATAAATAAAGAGAATAATGTATGAGGTTTGAATTTTGGGAACAATAAATGAGAAGTTGTAGAAAGTCAACGTTTGAGTAAATGCCACGTGTCAACCATAAAGTGGCTACAAAAATTGTCAAACCTTACCCATGGGAAACCTCTTGAGCCATCAATTTTCCCTTTCAAATTTTGTGGCTCCAATTATATTTTGATTCTATAAAGTATTGGTGTGGCTCTAAAATTTTCAATTAATTAAGGAGATTTTACTTTTTTTATTTTTAGGGAATGAATGGTGAGAGATTGAAGGAAGGAGGAGGGATCCGTNAACAAAACGTGACAACCCACAAAAAAAATTAGCGACAAATTGTCAAAATGAGCATAGTTCAACGATAATAGAGATATTCATTTAATCCGATAAAAATGAGTGAGGGAACGAGAGAGATTTCTTCTCATTAGCTAAACGAGGTCGAGGACGAAAATATATTTCATGTTCCTACCCGAGCTAGATAAGACTTTTCTCATACTAGCAGCAAATAAATGTACGAGAACCAAACCATTAATAGACAAAAAAGAAAAAAAAAATATTAAATATTAGATCAAATTATGAATTTAGTTTCCCAAAAAAAGGTAAGAATTTCTTTTCTAAAGTACGATAAAAATGATGAAGTTACAATATTGACAATATTAAATATTATATCAAATTATGAATTTGGTTTCCCAAAAAAAAGTAAGAATTTCGTTCCTAAAGTACGATAAAAATTCATAAGTAGTTTCAGGCGTTAAAAGTCACTAACATGGAGTTCCGAGCGTAATGGATTGAATACGTGATATTAGAATGCACTGTTCGTGAATTTTAATGTTAGACTACTTACGAGGTCTTTTCAAATGATAGAGACAAAATTCTAACTTCTAAACTACACCAAGCAAATTCAACCTACGACCAAATTTGTCATCCCTTTGCTCATAATCTGCAAACTTTTTCCCTTTCTATATATATATATATATGTATATATGTATGTATATATATATAGCTTACAATCCTCTATGATTTTGATACAACCTGACATAAAACACCAACTCATCTATATGCAAAAGCTCCCCCTTTATACAGATTTTGAGCTTCCCAAATCCCATAAACAGCATATAGATATATAGATATATAGATATATATAGATATATGTATATACAGACAGTTACAACACAGAGATTAATTAAGTTTCTTTGTGTTTGGTCTTATGGGTTCTCTTATTTATAGAGTTGAGTTTTGTGTTGAGATTTTGTACCTAGCTTGAAGTTGAAGGAAGAGGGCAGTTCCAACTCAGCAACTCTTCGATCATTTGCATTGCAATTCTGTCTTCTTCATCAATCCCATTTTGGCGACCTTCAGCTTCCTGGCTTGCAGGTTCGGGCAATGGGGACAGCGGCATCGACGGAGACGGAGTCTCCTTCTTTCCTAACTCAATCCTCATGACCCAATCGGAGGCTGCTCGAGTGCCTGCACGCTTCTGCCAGACGCCGATGTGGGCGTTGTCACTGTCGAGTCGCAGGCATGTCAAGGAGGGAGAAGGGTTCTTGCAGCACTTCTTGAGCTTTGTGCTGAGTAGCTCTGAAAGTGCTTTTGGGGACAATGGAGAAGCGCCATGGCCATGGCTTTCAGATCGGTCTTTCGATGCAGGGAAATTGGTCTTGGCGTTTTGGCCGTTCATTAAGATGGATGCTTGATCATATGCTCGTGCTGCATCCTCGGCTGTGTCGAATGTCCCTAGCCACACCCTTCTTTTCCTACAAAGAAAAACACATGAACAATATAAGAATGTGCGCTCATGATGTAATGTAGTTCCAAATCACAACCAAGAACACATAGATATGCCTGCCAACGCCATGGCCGCTCAGCTTCTTTCAGGCATATCAACAAACAGGTTATGGGCGCCAGACAAAACATGGGATTTCAGAGCTTTTGTGAACCAAAACAACACAAACAATAACACGCATATTTACAACAACAATGAAGTTTAAAAATCCATGCCACCATCGCCAGGTCTCTTTCAGGCAAATCATCAAACAGGTTATGGGCGCCAGACAAAACATGGGATTTCAGAGCATTTCTGAACCAAAACAACACAAGCAATAACACACATAGTTACAACAATGAAGTTTAAAAATCCATGCCGCCACCGCCAAGTCTCTTTCAGGCAAATCATCAAACAGTTTATGGGCGCCAGACAGAACATGGGATTTCAGAGCATTTCTGAACCAAAACAACACAAGCAAGAACACACATATTTACAACAACAATGAGGTTTAAAAATCCATGGCGCCACCGCCAGGTCTCTTTCAGGCAAATCATCAAACAGGTTATGGGCGCCATACAAAAAAAATGGTTATACAGAGCATTTTTAAATCAACAAACCCAATCAACGGCGCATATATTTATAGCAGAAGAACCAAAAAAACGTAATGAAAAGGGGATTTTACAGCAATGGGTGGCGGATTTCTGACACCCACGAGCCCCACTGCCGCTGCCTAACTCCCCTGAACTTCCTCGAATAAACCATAACTCCAGAGAGAGAAACACAGAAGTTTCAGACTCTTCAACGAAAAGGCAAACAAAAAAACAGGTGAGAGAGTTGTAAAAACGTACAGAAAGCAATAATTTCATCGATTTATATAGAGGCGTCGGTGGGAATTGGAAGGTCTTCTTCTCTGAGAAGAGTACTTTTCTTAATGGGGTTCGCCATTAAAATCTTTCACCTGCTCAACCATGTAAGATCCACGGACGCAGCTTCATAACAACCACAATTTAATGAGACTCGTCGTTGCAATTGCAATTCCCTCTCTCTCTCTCTCTCACACACATTCTGCAGCTTTTCTTTAATGGCGGATCGAATTGGAACCATCAAAACTTCTATTGTCTGCTATCCAAAAAGAAGTTTCATTAAATTTGACTTCTGAGCTTTGAGGAAATGGAAAAATGTGGACGAAATTTGCAGGTTTAGGTCATAAAGCGCCATTTATGATCCCACTCAGGAAGATGGAGAGTTTGAATTGAATAAGGCCCTGTTTGCCTATTAACTCATTTCAAACAAAAATGTAATAAATATTATAAAAAAAAAAAAAAAAAAAAAAAAAAAAAAAAAAAAAAANGTTAAACCGTTAACCCACCCCTTGATATTAGGCCCTGATATCATTTGTAATAGTTTAAGTAGCTAGTTAGCAAATATGAGTTCAGATACCATTTGTAATAGTTCAAGTCCATCACTAGCTAGCAGATAAAGGTTCTGATACCATTTTAAATAGTTCAAGTCCATCGCAAGCTAGCAAATATTATCTGTTTTGTCGCTAGCTAGCAGATAAGAGCTCTAATACCATTTGTAATAGTTAAAGTCAATCGCTAGCTAGCGAATATTATCTGTTTTGACTGTATTGTTGTCAGATTCACAGTTTTAAAACACATCTATTAGCCCTTCCTGCAATAAAATGTTTTAGTTTTTTTTAAAGCTAATTTGGAGTTTTTTTTTCTTGAATAGATAATTTCTACTTTTAGAAAATAAAAAATAATAAATAATTATATATATATATATATATATATATATAATAACAAAATAATCTCGAATTTATTTTAAAATTTAATGGGCTTATTGGTAATTACAATTATTTTATTTTTAGCAAAAAATTAATAAATTTAGCTTTTTTTTTTTACATTTAAAACTAACAATTTCTTTTGGCGCATCTAATGTTTAGAAATAAATAAATAAATAAAAGGCCTTTTTTTTGTGTGAAGTTCAGTCATTCTGGTCCAGCCCAACAAGGCCCATCATAAAGCGAATTCATTGCAGCATATTGCCCCCATTTTTTATTTTATCTTTTATAATTTATCATTTAATTCCTCTACAAATTTATTTCTTTTCAATATATTATTTTTTGGATTTTGGCCCCTAAACTTACATTAAATTATTCATTTTTTATTATTTTAAAAAAATATATTCCCCAGACTTAAATTCAAATATTAAATGTTCACTGATCACAAACATCGATTACAAACATTAGATATTTTCCAGACATTATGTTGTGAACCATATTTTAAGATCGGTTAGGTTGACTGTGTCAAAAAAGTCTCAACCAACAGATCGAACTATGGTTGGAGTTGAATAATCCAATTATTGAAGTCATCCAGTCATACGAACACTCCTAATGAATACACGTTGTTTTTATGTTTTTTTTTTTTAATTTACTTTTTCAATATTTTCATTTCCTCCACGTGTTCATATATAAATTATAGTGCATTTATCCCTTAAGAAAAACGTGGGCTTCAAAATTAAATAGAAGAGAAAAAAAAANTTTTTTAATTAACGAAAATGAAAACGTAGGAGGCGAATGTAAAAAAGTCAAATATGCCGGTTAAGCTTATCACTAAATAAATAAATTAATTAAAAAAATGTTAATATTTGGTTGGTTATTCTCCCACCCCACACCGTACTTCTAAATTATATATTTTTTAACTGTACGGAAAATAAATTTTATTTTTAAAATTCAAATTTAGCGATATTATGACTATTTAAAACTATATTAAAATATTTTAATTCGTTTGCAAATTGGCTCATTTAAAATTATAATTTTTTATTAAATAAAAATAAATTCATTTTGAAAATCTATTTTTTTTATCGGAGTAATTAAAAGTGAAAAAGATTATGTTATTAATTTTAAAAAATTAAATATTGGAAAAAGGAAAAGAGAAGACTCGAACTAGTTAGTCAAAATAAAAAATTAGGGATTTAGCCGAAAATCAAGACCAAAATGTGCTCGAGATCGATCATTAATAGGTCTTACGAGTCCAACTTCAAATTCCCGCGTCAAATTTCAAAGTAAACTAAGAATAATATTTTAAAGTTTAGAAAAAAAAAATTGAGATAGACTTTTAAAATATTAAAATATAATAATTAAAAAATAATAATATATTAAAATCTCTTAATTTAAGCCGTTTCATGTGGTGCATTGTAGTGTTGACTAAGAGTTGGTCAAAACGGGGCAGATGAATGAATCTGAATCCGCATTGGGGGTGAAATTACAATTAAGCAAAAGTAGCGGGGTCTTTTTCTAATAATTACAAGGGCCTTTTATTAATTAATTATTATTTTTTAATTACTCTCCAGACCCGAGACCTGTCCCTAAAGCACGATATTTGTTTTACTTTAGGTAGCAATTATTTTAAAAACATCTTAAGGAAATTACCATTTTAGACACAATTTTTTAAATATTATTATTTTTATTTCTACAATTTTTTATCATGATAATTATTATTTTTTAAATCTTAATCCAACTTTGATTATTTTTCCCATTCATAGCTCGTGGAATAATGTGCCCTTTCTTCTTTTTAAGAGATTTCATGTGATATGATCACTTAAAATAAAATAATTATTTGAGGGTATTTATGTAATTTCCATCTCAATTATTTGATGAATTTAGACAACGAAAGCTCCGGTTGATGTGTGATATGTATAGTCGTAAGTTTACTGTGAGATCCCATATCGAGTAGAGAGAGGAATAAAACGTTTTTTATAAGGGTGTGAAAATATCTCCCTAATAGACGCGTTTTAAAACATGAGCCTGATGGTGATACGTAATAAGCTAAAACAGACAATATCTACTGACGGTGGGGTTAACTTGATACAAATGGTATCAGAGTTAGATACCGAGCGGTGAGCTAGCGATGATGCTGGGCCCAAATGGGTGGATTGTGAGATCCATATCGGGTAGAGAGATGAACAAAACATTCCTTATAACGGTGTGAAAATATGTCCCTAATAGACGCGTTTTAAAACATGAGCCTAACGGTGATACGTAATAAACCAAAACAGACAATATCTGCTACTGATGGGGTTTAGTTGTTACAAATGGTATCAGAGCTAGATACCGGGCGGTGAGCCAGCGATGACGCTGGACCTAAAGGGGTGGATTGTGAGATCCCATATCCGGTAGAGAGATGAACGAAACATTCCTTATAAGGATGTGGAAATATCTCCCTAATAGACGCGTTTTAAAACATGATCCTGACGGTGATACGTAACAAAAAAAAAAAAAAAAAAAAAATCTGCTAGCGATGACGGTTGAGTTGTTATAAATGGTATCAAAGCTAAATACCCGACGGTGTGCTAGCGATGACGCTATGTTCAAAGGGGTGGATTGTGAGATCTCATATCGGGTGGAGAGAGGAACAGGAAGCTGCTTCTTACTAAATGCGTTTTAAAACCGTGAGGCTGACGGCGATATGTAACACACCAAAGCAAACAATATTTCGCTCGCTCTGAACTTGAGCTAGACATTAACTTCGAGATGTTTTTTTTTATTTTTTAACAAAATTGGTATTATTGTTTTTTAAATTAAGATAGACGTTCTAAGCGAAGTGACTATGTTATATTTTAAAATAAAGTATATTTTATATATTTTTAAAAAATGAATTTAAAAATTAGAAAATAATTTAAAATGTGTACCGACCAAGACTACATGTCGTCAACCGACCTAAAATGCGGAAGACGACATAAAAAGAAGCCGAGTTTGAGTTAAGACGGGGCACGGAAACTCCTATGCAATGCAACGGATTCGGACTCCAAATCCAGGTTTCATTCAATGAACGGCGCGTGTACGTCAAACCCTTTTAAAATTAATTTACAAAATAAAAAATCATAAAAAAATCAAATTAATTCAATATATAAACCATTGTACACTGTATTTAAAAGAAACCAGGGTACATTGAATATTTTCATCCTCATCTTAATATTATAAAAATATTAACAAAAAATTTAAAAAATGTCGAAATTTTCACCATAAATATATATCTTAATTAACTTCAAATTGACGAGTTCGTGAGCATTTGATGGTACGTTTAAATTTTATAAATTATTTTTTATTTAAATATGATTACATGGATAAGACATTATTTACAATTCTATTGATGAATGGTTCGGTTGATTTTATTTTTTAAAAAATTAATTTAATATTTATAATTTTAAAAAATATATTAAATAGATTAAAGATCGGTTATATATATATATATTAAGTTTAAAAACTTATTATTATTATTATTTTATGATTTTTTAAATTAATTTTCTAATATAACTTTATTGCTAACATATAATAATTTTTATAGGATGTGTTCTATCCTTACCCATAAAAGCTATGTATATATTATTGGGGGGAAAATGTTAAAAAGTCCACGTGGCATTATTGAATTGTAGACCCACTTGACCAAAATACCCAAAATAAAAATAGCTTTAATTTTTAAAAGGCTAACTTAATAAAAATATTAAAAAATATACATATTTTATCTAAAAAAGAATATTTTTAAAATTTTTAAAATTTTAATAATATTCTTAAATTGGGTAGAAAAGTCTAAAATAATTAAAAAAAATAGTCTTGAAATTTTAATAATATTTTAAATATATATTTAAATTAAAATTTTTATTAATACTCTTTAATAAAATAAACTATTAATATTATGTTTAAAAATATATAAATAAAATTTTAAAAATAACTTTAAAATTTTTTATTCTTGTAAAAAAAGTTTAAAACATTTTTTTTACGGTAATATATAGTCGAATATTATCTATTGATGTATTAGAAATTATTTTTAAATTTTTTTATATTTATTTTTGAAACATTTCTGGAAGTTAAAATAATCTTTTTAAATCATTTTAGAAGTGAACCGCATTTTTTTAAACCAAAGTATTAATGGTTCCATCTAAAATTAACTATATTTATAAACTTCTTAAATTAATAATACAATTATTAATTTAAAAATAAATAAATAAATATATATATATATATTATGGTGGGAGAAGGAGAATATGAGCAAAAACATTGCACTTGGGTTTTTATTGGGTGTACGTGCATGTACCGAAACTTTCTTCAACCCACCATAAAGCCGGCTTCTGGGCCGCTCCAAGTCTTTCATTTTTCTTCTCTCTTCTTCGCCATTTTTTTTCCCTATCTCATAGGGTTTGATCCATCTCCTTCGCCTTTCTCTCATGCATTCACCATCTCAGGCTGAATTCGTCTTGCTGTTGTTCTTCCTCTTCGTTTCCGCTCTCCTTTTTGCTCTCTTTCGAGGGTTTTTGGGTGCAAATCCGTGCAGATTCCACTTCCCAGGGTTTTTTGAGCTATACTCATGTCGAAGCTCTTCGAATATTCCGGTATGTTGATGTTTATTTTTTTTTTTAATGTTTGTTTTGCTTGATGTATCCTTTGAGTTTGTGAATTGGAGGTTGTTTAGAACTTGGTTCGTGGTATTAGTTGAAGTTTTGAGATGTTATTGTTGTGTTTTGTATGGCTGTGAAAAATATTTGGATGAAATTGTGGTTCTTAGGGAAAATTTTGGATTATTAGTTTAGTTATGATTTTTTTTTCTCGCTTTGCCAAGTGGTAGATCATACATGGTTGGGAACTATGAGGGAGCATGGATGTGGTCTTTTGTCATAGGTCAGTGTTTTGGGGTTGATCGTCCGTTTTTATTGTCTCGAACAATCCAAGGACAGATGTTATTTTAGGAATCGATCGGTTTATTGCTTTTTCTCGAGTCAAAACGTTATATTTTTAGGGTTCTAGGCAAGTTTAGAAACATAGAAGATTGGTTTTTCCTGTTAAATGATATGTTTGTGTTGTTAACAAATCATCCTAATACCGGTTAGGGTAAATTTGATCTTTTCAGGATTTCCTTTAGATTTGAATATTAGAACAAGGTAGCACATAAGTAATAAATATTATACAAGGAGAGAATAGTTTTTCTAAGATTACTTCTTGTCTTTTCTATTATGATGAATAATCCATCATTTAATCTAGAACTTCGAGTTGTATTTCGATCTAGGGATTTTAATTGTGAAGTGGAACGATGTATCTAACTTCTTGTTGAAATTTCAGGTAGTGAAGACTTTTGTCCTGGGAGTTCGATGTACACAAATCCCAAGGACTCGAGTTTATTCTTGTCCCTTCCTCACCATGTTGATCTCTATTTTCCCCCTCGCAAGAGGTCTCGCATCACTGCTCCATTTGTGTTTGGATCAAAGGCTAATGACTCTATCGACATTCTTCCAGATGAGTGCCTATTTGAGATCTTCAGACGATTGCCTGGTGGCAAAGAAAGGAGTGTCTGTGCAAGCGTTTCTAAAAAATGGCTCATGCTTTTGAGCACTATTTCTTGCCACGAATTGAAGTCTGAGGATGAGGCAGCCTCGAAGGAGGCTGAAGACATTGAAATTGAGAGTGATGGATATCTGTCCAGACGTTTGGAAGGGAAGAATGCGACAGATCTGAGGCTTGCTGCTGCTGCTGTTGGAACTGCAAGTCGAGGAGGCTTAGGCAAGCTCGTGATCCGTGGAAATAATCAGATCAGCAAGGTGACCGACCTTGGACTTAAGGCAATTGCTCGTGGATGTCAATCTCTGAGGGCTCTTTCTTTGTGGAATCTGTCGTCCATTGGAGACGAAGGTCTTTGCGAGATTGCCAAGGTTTCTCACCAATTAGAGAAGCTTGATCTCTGTAAGTGTCCTGCTATATCTGACAAGGCTGTGATTGAGATAGCAAGAAACTGCCCGAAGTTGACCGATATTACCATAGAATCTTGTGCAAGAATTGGAAATGAGAGTATGCGAGCTATTGGGCAGTACTGCCCGAAGCTGAAGTCTATCGCGATTAAAGATTGCTCACTTGTTGGAGATCAAGGAATTGCCAGTTTATTGTCTTTGAACACTTGTGCTTTGAACAAGGTGAAGCTTCAAGCTTTGAACATTTCTGATGTGTCCCTCGCTGTTATCGGGCATTATGGCAAGGCAGTTACCGACCTTGCCCTCACCGATCTAAAGAACCTTAGTGAGAAAGGGTTCTGGGTCATGGGCAATGGTCATGGACTACAAAAGTTGAAGTCATTCACAATCTCCTCCTGCAATGGAGTAACAGACATGGGACTTGAATCTGTTGGAAAGGGTACTCCAAACTTAAAGCATTTCTGTCTAAGGAAATGTTCATTTTTATCCGACAATGGTCTGGTCGCTTTTACGAAAGCTGCCAGGTCGCTCGAGTGCTTGCAATTGGAGGAGTGCCACAGGATTACTCAATTTGGGTTCTTTGGTGTTCTTTTGAACTGCAGTACAAATTTGAAGGCACTTTCTCTCATAAGCTGCTTGGGAATTAAGGACATTAGCTCAGAATTGCCCATCCAAGCATCGAGCGGATCCTTGAGGTCGTTGACCGTTCGTAACTGCCATGGTTTTGGCAACAGAAACCTTGCTTTACTGGGCAAGCTGTGTCCTCGGCTGCAGAACGTCGATTTTAGTGGACTTGTTGGAATTGATGGTTGTGGGTTTCTACCTTGGCTTCAAAACTGTCAATCAGGTTTGGTGAAGATCAATGTCAGTGGTTGTGTCAACCTGACTGACAAAGTGGTTTCATCCATAATCAAGCACCATGGTTGGACCCTCGAAATGCTTAATCTCAATGGTTGTAGGAAGATCACCGATGCTATCTTGACATCCATTGCAAACAACTGCCTGTTATTAAGTGATCTTGATGTCTCGAAATGTTCGATCACAGATTCAGGGATTGCAGCTCTAGCCCGTTCCACGCAACTGAATCTACAGATCTTTTCAGTTTCTAGTTGCTCATTCGTATCTGATAAAAGCTTGGCAGACTTAATAAAATTGGGTGATACTCTTATGGGTCTGAACATCCAGCACTGCAATGCAATCAGCAGTAGCACTGTTGATCTGCTTGTGGGGCAGCTATGGAGGTGCGACGTTCTTTCATAAAACTGATAACGAACCTAGTCGAAGAATTCAGACCGTAACTTGCCAGCTGTTCCGATCGGGGGCGGCCTGTTCATTAAGTTTTGGGGTATAATCAATCACCAAGGATCGATCATCCCAGTCCAATACAATTCTGGTTCTTTTATTCCAGGGTATATGGCCATTTCCCTCTCTTTTATTTTTTTTGCAGATCTTCAACTCCTTGGAGATCTGTTGCCTAGTAGAGGGATGAACCACTTCGGATGGCCAGTTTTCCCCAAGAACATTGGTACCAGAATCCGTGTCGGCTCTGGGTTCGCCCGCCCCTCGAAGTTTGCCACGTCATAGGTGCATGTTTTTCCTTTCTCTCTGGTTAATATTTTAGTAGTCTAGTTCTAGAAATTAGTATGCGTGTCATGGTTTTGGTTTATTAGTAGGATTTTCCTCGAAAGGGTTAGGGAGGGGTCGTTGTCATTGTTGTGGTTGCTTGTACAGTTGTGAAAGTATGGTGCCTTCTGTTTCCATAGGCTTTGGCCATCACAGCCCATTTGGGTTGTTTTTTTTTTTCCAATTGCCAAGCCCTATTGTTTGCGGTGCCTCTTTCTTTTTTTTTTCCCTCTTTGGTGAACTGTAACTGTACATGCAAGCTCTCCTCAAACATGTAATAAAACCTCACATCCCTGCCCTTTTGTGTTTGTATGTCTGCGTCTTTCTTTATGTAATGATATTTTACATTTGAGAATAAAAAAGTTGTCCATTTTGTATTCAAGATATGAAGTTAGTGAATTGTGCTCACTTCAGGTAAAACCGAACATATATCTTAGCAATCGACGAACTATGCTCACTACGACAAAAAATTAGTATTAGCGAACTATGCTCATGGCATCTATACTTTTTTTTTTTTTTTTCTTTTTCTTCCTACCATCAATAATTAAAGGCAAATGTAGAGGTGGGACAGCTCCATTTTTATGTTAATAATTGAGATTTGAATTTCTTTTGAATAATTGACATATCATCTACCTCCCCTCTATTGGAAACATTGAATTTGTCCACATAATTTGGGAATAAATGTTCATGCACTTCATCCATTTGAAATTTAATAGATGATGTGGAATTTCACTAAATTGGGATTAAATTTAATCACTTGATGAAATCATCTATTTTTGTCTTTATTTTCGTCACCTTAGGAAAATGTTGGGACCCATCTGGTGTTGAATTCAAACCTAATAAGATGTTTGAGGTGTTATGTATGGTATCAGAGCAGATGTGAATGAACCAAAATCCACCAAAATTATATCCAAAATAAAATGATAATGATATAGTTAGGAAATGCTTTAAATAATTGATAATCATTATCTATACTAATAATATGCCCGTTGTTTTTGTGATTTAGTTATAGAAATAAATATTTTAAAATAATTTATGTTGGTTTGGAAAATAATATTATTTTTTTATATCATATATAAATGAAAAAATATTTAAAAAATAATAAATAAATAAAATGAGTTCAAATGGAAAAAGGGGAAAGAATAAGAAGTTGGGTAAGAATTTTAACAAAAGTAAAGTTGCGGATAATAATATTTTGAACAAATTCAATTCATCCATAGAAATATCATATAAAAGACAAATGAAGACGGTAGATATTTATTTGAAATATTTCTGTAACCACAAAAGGGGTTTTTGTTCCCTTTATGTAAGGAACCATTGTTATTATCACTTACTAAATTTCTTCTTATAAAAAAAAAAAAGGTTAAATTACGAGGCTAAACTCTTAAGTTTATTTTTTTCCTTCTATAGGTAATCTATTCGGAAAAAATATAAAAAAGACCTCACAATTTAAGTTCAAACAGTCCTGCACAGAAGCAAACAAAAGAGACCTCGAACAGATTTAAGGATATAATGAGGAAGGATTTGAGATGGTCACTCATCCAAGACAAACAACAACTAAATAAGTTTGATCAGATAAGACGTAAAATAGTCTAGAGAGGGAAAGTACTTGTACCATGAAAATGAGAATTCAGTTCAATCTAAGTATAATAAATGATTGCACACTAGACTAGCCTCCAAACACGATGACTAAGAAGCACGACATTGATAATATGATAGATCTAGTTAAGTTTTGTTAACTAATAGAAGATTTCATGAGTGGAGGAATTCCGACATAAAACATCTCCCTATACATCACTGCTAAAGGAGCACTCAAAGAACATATCATCACGAAACTCAACCATGTTAAAACATAATATACAAGTTGTAGGAATTAGAGGTATCTCGTAGATTACGTGTATTATCTATATCAAATAGTCGATCAAGTGATGATAAATGAATGCTCACGGATATTACTCCCCAAGCCATAAAGAACCTATGCCAACTCTAAAAACCACCGTAAGGACCTATACCAACTCTAAAAACCATTAGACATCAGGAAATTTGAGATCATGACATAAATATAACCATTAGTATCATCGATAATCCTCTCACTGTTACCGTACTAGTAATGATAGGCCCCCTAAGAATCAAGAATCGAAGAGTCCATACCTTCCTCCGCTATCTTTAATGAGACCTCGTCAACCGCCGATATGATTCTAGTGACAGGTAACACTCCATTTCAAACTGTTTCAAATCAAAGTGTTTCCTATTCCCATTACACTATTCAACTGGATCTCAATGATTCATATGTTAAGTTTTTTTTTTTAATGCAAGATGAAGCAGAGGTTACTAAAACGAACAGTCATTCAACTTCCATATTCAACTGTTTTTAAGTTCTAGAACACATGACAAGTAAATATGGTCGTAAATCATAATCATAATTGCTTGAAATTGTGTTCAATTCTTCTATCTTATTGCATTATCAAGTGCACTGCTATCAAGATCTTATCTTATCTCGTAAACAGATTCAGCAAATTTGAAGTTCTACACTACAGGCTAAGTATAAAAATAGACTAAATTCATGAGGATTTTTATCAAACTATAGAAACTATATGAAGATTTATCAAATGATAACACTAAATTCTAAGTTTTAATCAACTATAGGAACTGAAATTCTCAACTTTTTTCGAACTTACATATAACAGCAGTTAGAATCTAAGATGGCATAATTCCTGGAAATACAAAGATAATAAGAAATTAGGTAACTTTTGTGGGGGGAAAAATCCATGAGGATCTTTGTACCTGCCAGCTTCCCACAATGATGAGACTAAAATTCGACTTCGAGAGCTCATTCGAATTATGAAACAAAATTCTTCCCATCTTTGAACCATTCGTTTTCGGGTTCAGATAAATATCACAACAAAAATCTATAACACAAACAAAGGGATTATGAAACTCAAGAAAAAATTCCCATTAGAAGCACAAAAAAAGAAAGAATATAAGAAGAAATCACAATCATTTTGTAGGGTGTTGATTTCCAAAGGGTTTCTCCAAGTAACGAAAAAAGAGAGGCAGAAACATAAATTAGATCAAAAAGGAAAGTTGACGAGAGAAGTTACATACAATGATGGGAAGTGGTTTTGAAAAGTGACGCACAACCAGCAACCGTGAATGGAAGGAAGCACACAAGTGAGAGAACTAATTGCTGCTATTGACAGAAGAAGACACGATAATAATACAATAACAATCACAACCCAAATATTCATTCTTTCAGTTCTTAATGCCCAAGTAAGTCATCAGGTCTCATACCATTTTTTTTTTGTTCCATTTCCAAAATGGCATCACGCCCTTGGCTGTGGCTGTGTCTGCTGCTTTAAATGTTTGATGGCTGCTCCAATTCTACAGCTTCTTCCACCGACGTCTGATGCTGATGATATTCTTCTTCATTCTCTGCCTCCTCTTCTTCGTCCGAATTGATCCCTGTTTCACTAGGCTCAGCTGTTGCAACTCCGTTCTCTTCCTGGCTAAGAGAGGCTACTACTTTGATTGTCGTGTCCGAGGGAGCGATTTTCTCTTCGTCTACCGTTTGTAAACTCGCAGGCTTCTCTGTTGATGCACGTTTTTCTTCTTTCTTTCCAATTGTAGATGCTGCAGCAGCAGCAGGCTTCTCTGCATTTTTCACCTTAATTGCAGAGGGTTTTCCTACATGTGCTATGACACCAGATAGTGCACTTTTCTCAGAAGGCAGTCTAGGAAGAGACCTGCGTTTAGGCTTCTCTGAACGAGCAGGAGAGACACCCTTGGAATTATTAATCAGAGCCGCATTCTCATCAAGGCTTAAGCGAACTGATCGAAAATCACCACCATCATTACTCGAAGTGTCTACCGGGCTCAACCCCTTCTTTCGGCCAAGCTTGGGAGACTTGGCTCTTGTAGGTGGTATCTGGATCAAAGTATATTAGTCAACAATTTGTTGTTGCCAACTTAAGATCAACTTAATTAATCAATAGAAGATTGAGGTTTCGAACAATAAGGTTGAATTGCAATGGATCAAAATGCCCAAATGTATTTCTAAACGGCTATGCTACGAAAAATCTTTACAAATGCCACAAAGCTATAATGATTATATCTGAATTGCCACCCTAAGAACGCAGTCACATGATAAGCAAGTGATTGGCAGCTGGCATGCAGAAGCCCTACAGGGTCCACACCATAGTAGATATTTTACAGAAGGACAGTAAGTAAATTTACCCAGTGTCTACTTGGGCCATAATTAAAATCCAGACTGAGAAGCAAAAATACGAGAAAATTGTGCATCTCCACAAGTTCATGAGAGGATCAATAAAGTTCAAAACCAATATTAATTAACTCCAAACTCAATCCCTTTTTCAGATGCAACAACACGTTACCTTTTTCAATTCTACTTTGGGTGGAGGTGGTTCCTGATAAAAGCTAGGCATGGGAGTTGCTTTAAAGTTCAAGCTCTTTCTAAACATTTTAATCTCAGCCTCTTGAGTTTCCTGTAGCAGAGCAACTTTCTCGTAATATGAATCAAATGTTGAACAATTTAAAGTGACAGCAGAGACGGTGATACCTTGGACTTTGCCTGTAAAGTATTCTTTTCTTCTTCCTTGGCTTGTATCTTTTCCTCAAGTTTCGAATAGAACTGCCCCATATCATATATAGTTAAAATAATTATAGTAATAATAACTATATATATATATATATATATATATATCAACACAGATATTGTTGGAGAAGAGGGCAGGTAAAATTACAAAAAAAACGTGCAAGGAAATGAATACCAAACCAGACCTCTTTTCTTTTCTCAGCACGCTCATTGCATCTAAAACTAAAACCATAGTTAGGAAGTCTCCCAATCCTGTGTGGTTTCTCATCCCCTGCTCTTGGACTTCTATCAATAGTTCAAGGATAAACTCTTGGATACAACAAAGAACAACAAACTAAATACCGTGAAGCAATGTCTAAATATTACCACATTCATTTCAGGAAAATATATCCGATGGTAAATAAGAAACAAAGGATACAAAGAAGATTCTGATTCTTCTTCTGACTTACTAGGATGACCTTTCTGCAAAGGTTTTAAGTTCGTATTCTCCCTGAGTAACAAAGGGTCATAGCTTAGTGATATTTGGAGTCAAAGAAAGAATTAATTGATATTCTTTTTTAATAATTTAGTGGAGAGTTGAAGCTCTCTCCATTCATGATGTATGCACAAATAGATCCCAAATTAGATTTTTAAAAAACAGTATTTAACCATCCAAGAAGAAATAATATAATCATAACAGCAGGCAGAGCATACTTTGATCCTTCTCCATCAGACTTCTCAGATTGCTGCTTGAAACAGATGAAGAGAATATGAGAAGGGAATCATCAATCAGAAGAAGAAATAATCAAAACTACAACCCGGGGAGTGGAGATTCCATGGCATAGATGAGGCAATAAGGCAACATGCAGAAACTATTACCTTTGGCACTTGAGCTTGCCTGTCATTGAATGATCTACTCTTATAATGCTGCTTCGAGTGTGGATGCGATGTACCTGTACCTGAGGTAGAACCATTTAAAAGAGCAGCAGTCTGTTCCGAATCTTTTCCATGTTTATTCTTAATCACCCCTGTCGAATGAACGTGTTTAGGGCCTGATGACTTTTCATTTTTGCTCTTGATTTGACCCTTCTCTGGTTTTACTTGCTTAGAAAGATCAACATTCTTTTCCCCTCCTTCCTGAAAAGAACAATCAAAGAAGAAAAGTACACTTGTTAGAGTCAAATAAGATTAACTACTTCGTCCAAAGAAACAAATGAAAAAAAATTAGGCTGCCTTAGAAAGGATTGATATATTGCTTTCTTCCGGAAAACTTGATCCCTCCATGAGTTCCCTAGTCTTTGAATCATTAGTTGCACTGCCACTCAATTTGAGATCATTTTCCATATTTCCTAGCTGAGTTGTAGCCCCGACGTCATTGCTTATGCCCTCGCTCACCATAACTTTCGCAACGATGTCCTCTGAGTTGTCAGAAATATGGTCATGAAACCCATTTTGAAGGGTCAGTTTGAGCCCATCAGCAGGTACAAGGATTTCCGATTCCATCATTTGTTGTAAACTGCAACAGATCATAGAAATATAAGCCCCATACCATACATAAGAAGAAACAAGCAATATAAGTCATCAAATAGAATTGCAAAAGTTTTCAACCAAGACCATTACGACTGAGGAAATACTTCTCTGCTATATCATCCATAACATAAAGTAGAATTACGTTGCGATAAACAGCCTTATAACACGAGAATTCACGATTCCATAAATTCTGCTATTCATCAGGTCGATGCCATACATTTATATTTAAACTAAGATACATTATCAATTGAAAGGAAAACATAGAATCGAATTCATCCATTTCATAGTCTTCATAATGTATGAGACAACCAAATAGCATGTCTGAATCAAAAGAATTTAATAGCCGCAAGTTAGTTTCAAAATAATTTAAAGAACAACAAATTTCTAGAACCAGGACACGTGGTAAAGGATATTTTTGAAAATCGTCAACCAGTTCTTCCAAAGAAACCGTGAACAAAGACTTGGGCAATAATTTGAATAAATTTTCCGTCGACTTCGTCATCTAACCATAAACCACATATTAATAAACCCAAACTTACTCGTCAATCAATCACATTACGAAATTCCATTACAACCAAGAGAAATCAAGAAATCCAAGCATCGTCACGCACGCCTCCGATTTGCAGATTGAGGCAACCATAAGCCATAATCAAAATCCCACCATTCTCGTTCCATTATCCAGATTCAAGAATCTATACCAAATGAAAAACACCATTCCAACTCGATCTATTCGTACACTAAGCATGCGGCAAAAAATCAATCCATCTCATAATAAAAGCACAAAAAAAGACATCTACCTTTCCACTCAACCGCAGTAAAAATGAAGAAAGAAACCACAATAAAACCTACACTCAACTTTCCTCTCACAAAACACAAGAAAACCACAAGATTTATCATCTTCATCAACCATTCCATCTCCTCCTCCACAACAACAAGCAGCTCAAAAACAAAGAAAAACCACACCAACACACACACACACACACACACACACACTCACTCACTCACCTCGAAAACCGCGCAGCCGATCAGAACCTCATGAAAAACAAAGCCGTATGAGCTTCGATTCGAGGCGCGAGATTGAAGAAGCTGCGTAAAGGATCTGCAACAAAAGAGAAAGAGATAATGCCGAAGGTAACAGAGATCCACGGATCCAAAACAAGATCTAGCAAATCCAAGAATGGAGAAGCAAATTGGAGGAGTTAAAGGAAGAATTGAAAGGGAGAAATGAGAGGGAAATGGAAATCTCAGAAGCGGAGAGTGGAGAGAGTAGTAGCATTCAAATCCATTTCCAGGTCAAGTCCCCCTTTCTATCAAAGGAGAGAGAGAGAGAGAAAGAAAGAAAGAGGAAGAGATGAAGAAGACAGAGAATTTTAATGGAAAATGTTTTTTTTTTTTTTTTAATTTATTTAAATTATTCATGGGTGGATAAAATATAGAAAGAAAAAATAAATATCTACGGTGAAAAAAAAAAAAAGATATTTACTGGTTAGACGATTTTACTGGAGTAAAAAAATGTTTACACGCTTCATTTACTGGCTGGCCCAGCCCATTCTCCTCCCTCATCCAATCATCTACCAACTGAATGTCTGTTTTAGTTTCAGTTAAATTGTTTTTATTTATTTCAACAATTACGTGAAAATTATCCTTACATTATCCAATTAAAATTAAAAAATATCATTTTTAAATATTTTTAAAAATTTTAAAAATACTATAAAAAAATATTATTGCCGGTAAAAAAAAATTAAACTATTTTTTAAAAATTCAAATATATTAATTAATGTTATATTTTATAACCGACTTTATTATTTTTTTATGTTTACAAATTTGGGAGAAATGAAAAGAAAAAATGAATTAATGAAATTTATTGCAATTAATTAGAAAAACATAAATTCCTATAAATTTGTGATGAAAAACAAAACTACCTCAAAAAATTCAAACAATAATTTTTTTGTCTCAAAATTTTCTTCCAATTTTGTTGGTGGTTTAATGCTTACTATAATTTTATTTTATTTTCTATTTTTTTATAAAAAAATTAATACTTAGTTAAATTCGAACATTGATTATTAATCAACCTAATATTAATAATAAGATATTTTAAATGGTGATTTTATTTTATTTATAGATTCTTTATGTATAGTTTTTTTTTTTTTTAATAAATAATTTTTAATAAATAATTTTAATAAATAATTAAAAAATGTAAAATTTTAATAAATAATTTTTATTTAAAAATGTAAAAAAACAGCGTGATATAACTTAGTATTCCACGCTTAATAAACATATACACACGATAAATTAATTTTGTGACTTCATTTTAATATATATATATATATATATATATATATATATACATACAAAAAATGAGCCGGTTGTCACAATCCACGATGGAATTGTGGCTCGAAAAAGTACGAACGTGACACCGAACAAGACTGAAGAGGTGTAGACAGATAATATAATCTCTATCTCAAACCCTATTAGCTAACAGTGAAACCTCCACACTCCCTCTGCATTTAATCTATAATTTTTTATAAGAATCGTTGCGTTAATCTATAATTTTGTATAAGAATCGTTGTGTTAAATGAATATCTCTAACTTTATTAAAAAATAAATAAAAAAATTAACTTTATTAAAAAAAAAATAATAATAAAATTAGGATTTTGAAAGAAATGGGAAATAAGATGTTTGCAAAACGGGGGAAGGTCATCCCTATCCAGAGGAAGGATAAGGAAGTCCAAATATTCAAATAATCCCCGGCAAGTCACGTGATGACGGGGGAGAGAAACACGTGAGGGCTTTCAGACATTGAGTGGCTGCTAGGTAGCACCACGCGACACTGGCGCGTGCATTCCGACCACCGCATGTTCTCTTCCTCTTCTCAAAATATATTAACAAAATATAAATATCAATAAATATTTCTATTTTTATATTTTGTGTATTTATAAAAATATATATTATATATATATATAGTTTAAATAATATATAATTAATCTTAATATATATAAATTAGATTTTTCATCGATAAATACATTTACGTAGATTTCATAATTTGATTATCGATCAACTTTCAACTGGTTCTAATAGAGGTGTGCACGGTTGAGTTGAAAAAATCTTTTGGATCAACTTGAAATTTCGGGTTGGTTAGGCTAGCGACCCAAGCAACCCGAATAGAATTCACCATCGAACCTAACCTTTTATTTTTGGATTGGATTGAGTTGCGGGTTATTTTTTTTAATTATTAAAAAATATTATTTATCTACGATACATATTACATCAATACATACAATATCAAATATTTACAGGTCACCCATCATGAATATCGGTTACAAAAGTCAAAAGTAGTGTTGGATTGGATTGACCGATAAAAAAATGTCAACCCGTAAATCAACCAAATTTTTTTATTTTTCAAAATTTTAACCCGACCCAAACCGAAAAATAAAAATCTAAACCAACCAAACCAATCTTTATGATTTGAGTTCGATAGTTCAAATAGATCAAATTCCCGAATCAGTTTCAAACCTAATAATCAACCAAAGTGAATTTAATACTTGGAAAAGGTGTCCATACAATGACTTTGGCCTTTGTGCTTTCAAACCACTATTCCAAAATAGAACAAATATTCTATGTTTCAAACCAATGAAAAATGGGTTACAATTGGTTTCAAACTTTAGCTATGCACGTGCGAGTTTATCACTAATTCCCGACGTCATTGTCACTTTTCAAGATCTTAAACTTATAAAAATATTGATAATCGATCAATACTTTAAAAACGTACCTACCCTTATGAGAATACAACGAATTACTAAAAAGAACAGGTTAAAAGATCATTTTCATTGATACACGATAATGTAAAGAAAGTATATTACCTTATATCAATGTTGAAGCTCTTTCGAGTTACTTCGAGCGAGTCTAAACCTGCCCGAAACGTCTAAATCGAAAGGCCTATGTCCTTAATTATATACCAAAAATATTCCCCACTTCATCAAATTCTACCAAGAGTCTTTGGAACACTGTCAACTTGATGGCTCTTGTGCTTGAAAGTTTAAGCCCCACAAACTCCATTATTTGTGGAGAGCTTAAATGCAAAAGAGTTCATTATCTTCATTCAAACCATTGGTGTTAACACTTCAACAAACACGAGATTACATTGGATCGACATAGCTCGATTATAGCAGTAACATAGGTGATAAATGTCTAAACGTCCTACGGTTTTCTACTAACAGCAAGCACGGGAACGTCACGGGAAAATCGAAAGAGACAACACAACAACATCTTAACATGGTTTGCTAGCTGCTTCCAAGTCCCTTTCTTGTTCTTGTTTTTTTCCTAATTTATGGCTTCGAGTCTAAATGTCCATCTTGAAACTCTGCTCCTTCAAATGGGAATCTAATGTAACATGGAGAGGAAAGAAAGGAAGCGTTTTGTCTAGTTGGAACGGGTGACCGGAACAACTCGTTATCTGGTTTTGAGAGTTGTTAGCACCGATGTCTGTGATCGACTTGGATCGACCGTTGTTCATGCTTGGATGTGGAATGGAGAGAGGACCCAACCGCAACGATAGATTGCAGGCTGTTTTCTGTTGCTCGTGAAGAGTATTAACAGAATCAACTTTGTTGTTCCTTGCAGCAATCAGCTCACTGGAATGGAAGTACTTAAACGGAGCTGGAACAGAGAAACTCGGATCGTTGTAGAGGGGCATAGGTTGGATATTGATACCGGGCTCGTGCTGATTGCTTCCATTGTACAATGGACACAAAGAAAACATGTTCCATCCTGAAACAGTCTCTGTAAGGAACTGTTGGCTACTGATTGATGGCCAAATGTTCTTATATACGGTCGAGGATTTCGAGTTCGTGCTAACTCCGATGGGATTACCGACATGGATTTGGCTTTTCGGTCTGGCATCAGGTATGGTACAAGATGAACACAGAACAGCTGGTCTAATGGTGTTGATGTAGTGAGATGATGTTTCTAGGACTTGTGGAGAGCAGGAAGTAAGGTAGCCCCTCAGGTTACTACCTCGGTTACTCCTCGACGATCGTCTCGGCGTGCAACCCAAATAGAGAGCAGCTGACAAAGTTTGTTTTACAAAAGATTAGGAATTAGAACCAATAATCTTCAAGCTAAGTTTCAGATACTATCCTAATATTGCACAAAATCACAGAGTTCCATTGACAATTGCCTATATATTGATAACCATAGGCATAGGGATGGCAATGGGGCGGGGCGGGGCGGGGCGGAGATGCACTCCCCATCCCTATCTCCATAGTTCATCATCCCGTCCCCACCCCATTCCCCGTTTCGGAGAATCGGGGTTCGGGTCGGGGAATCCCCATTTGAAGGTCCCATACCATCTCAACCAGACTAAGTATATCTCGAATCATCCTACGAAGCAACAGTCTTACTCTACAATCATGTCAACTAATCCTACGAGACAACTGTTACAGAAACAACTCCGATATTGCAATAAAATCACATATTCCCACGTCAAACTACCTACGTGTTCAATAGTCGTTAGTGTCACAACTAACCTAGATCTCCAACAATCCTACATAACAACATAAACCCTACAATCATCTCGACTTTTCTCGAAAAATAATCGCTACATCCTACAACATTGAGGAGACCATCTAGTACTTAGTGACAAACATACAGAAGCTGTTCAAAAACAAAATAACAAGTACAAATTGCAGTCACCTTCAATACAAGGATGAAGAAACTCCCCAGTTTCGGTGTCCCCATCGAGCCGAATTATCGTATTAATCGCTTCGTTTATTCGGGTCCATAGTGTAGTAATATCCATGTATTCAGCCTGTGGCAGGTGCACAAAGATGAACAGTGTGAGCTTATTTTGGTGTATGAACTTCCATAGCTTTGGTTACACAAACTAGTTTATAACCTTTTGAAATTACAAACTATAGGGATCTATAGAACACAGAATAACATGGCATTCATGCACCAAGCAACAAGGAACAGATAGCTTCAAGAATGGAAAGAGAGAGGGCCTAACCTCAGAATCAGCTTTAGAATACAGAATTTCCTCAGCTTTAAGAACAACAATGGGGAGTTTCTCTTGCCATTCCTTGTTCTTCTTGGTAGCAGGGCAATGAACTTGATTCACAACCCTAAACCCACAAAACCCAACAAAACCCAACAAAACCCAACAAAACCCAACAAAACCCACAAAACCCACAAAACCCAGATCAGATATTCAACCAAAAGAAACAAGAACACAAGCTACATACTGAAAAGGAAAAGGGGGGGAAAATGAACCTGAAAATCTCTTGAATGAGAGAACCTCTAATGGGTTGATGTCTTTCACAATGCCAAGCTCGTCTCACACATTCAAAAGGCCTAGAGCCTTGTCTTGGGGGCATCCTGGCAGAGAGAAGCTCCAAAATGGGTAGCAGGTATGGAGTTTGGGAAAAGGGGTGTGGAGAATCATGGCCAAATAAACAGAAGGGAGAAAAGGGAGGGTGGGTGGGGGTCTGAAGAACATTGGGAGAATGAGAGAGAAAAGGGCAATAATTTTGGTGGGAGGGAGGGGAAGGGAATTAAAGGGTTTAGGGTGTCCCCCACAGAAACGGATGGTGGCTTCCAAAGGAGGCATTGGTCATTTTCTCTCAAGGAGAAAGGGAGAGTTGGTGTAGGGGTAGGAGGGGGAGAAATGAGAGGGCGTTGTCACTGTCAGTGGACTCATTTAAGCTTCTCTCTGCAGTGTTTCAGTGCCTTTGCTTGCGTGCCCTGCCCTGCCCTGCCCTGCCTGGCCTGCCTTTGCCTACCCCCCTGGCCCTCCTGAACCACTTTTCAAAGGGGGTAAAGGGAAAAAGCACTTGGAGTTGGGACTCTTCCTTGGCAATAGGCAAGCTTGTTTGTTCTTGTGTTCTTCGTTGGCAATGGCATGGCATGGATGATTTGTATTTTTCTTTGGAGCTTCTGTGTTTTGGATAATGATGTGGATTGTAGTGAGTAATAGGTTGAACTTACACTTTTCACACTTTTTCGGTGCACGTTCCGGATCTTTCGTAAGTATGAGTTTAGGAAAACTGTGTTTTCGACGTGTTTCGAAAGACTATAGGTCGAGGGCTTGAATGTCGAGCTAACCCTCAAATCGGTAATTCTTCCAAATAATAGTATAAAGAAGCAATATTCCATATATTATTTATTTATACAATTGCTAACACAAAATTTAGTTCAATATATTTGGGCCATCCTTTCTAGCTCAAGCCCAATAATGTGGGCTGAAAAATCGGGCCAGTTCAGGATTATTCTTTTGGGCCAGCCTTCAAAGAACCGGCCCAATAACGAATTACCGGCCCAATAACGTGGTTGAGTACAGCAAAGCACCGGTGGATTATTCTCTTTCTTTTTTTTTTTGTTCTCTTTTTTTATAATACCTTTTGACAAAGACATAGACGCCACGTCAGCAACATTTAAGCCATAATAATAATAATAATAATTCCAGATCAGATGACACGTGGCAATTGATAGTATCAAAAGGACCAAAACCTCAATGCTTATAAACAAGTTTCGAATATTGTATTATATTTATTCCCTTTTACCGAAATCACACGTGGCAAAGATATAGACGCCACGTCAGCAACACTTAAGCCCTAATCATATAATAATCCGTGTCAGATGACACGTGGCAAATTATTAGAGTATCAGAAGGACCAAAACATCATGCTTATAAACAAGTTTTGAATATTGTATTATATTTATTCCCTTTTACAGAAATCACACGTGGCAGATTTTTACCTCCAAACTTATTATATCAAATTTAGGTGTTTTAAGATTTATATTAAATAAATTTATATACTCAAAACTTTAAAAATATCAAATAAGTCAAGAATAATATATTTAATTTACGCTTAATAAATTTTTCTTAGACACAAAATTCATCGATGAATATCTTTTAAACAAGGACAATAAATACCTAAAATCGGCCGAAAAATGTTCCTATCAAGCAAGTCTTTCAAGTACCATCCAATATCAATAAAAAGCATCAAGATGTATTTTTCAGCAGACAACACAATTAAAATAGAATCTAATTCCATCAATCTTGTAACAAACATAATGAACTAAACCCTTCCACTTTATTTGGATTATCACATAATGAACTAAAAGGAAAAAGCAGCAATTTCTTAAACATTTCTTCCCTTAGTTTGATGATTGTCTTCTTATAATCTTCATGCAGTGCACAGATTCTAGGAAAGCCCTGTAAACCCATCATTTCTTGTATTTAGAATCTAATCATCAGTTCATGGTGTTTATTTCTAAGTTCTAATGATTCAAACATATCAGAATCTTTGTCAAGAACATGAATTTTGGATATTTCAGCTCAGATTTGTAGTATTTTGTCAATGGTTTTAGCAAGAGAGAGGTGAAGGAAAGAGTGCTTACTGCCATGGAAGATCTTCTGCAAGCATCCAATCTCCTTCTTTGTCCTGGTAGGTGAGAGTGAAGCTGTCATTGCTATACCCACACTTTTGATCTGTTCATAAGAAGATATCAACTTGTTAAGTTACTGAAATTTGGGTAAGATTTCACAAACAACTTTGAAATCAGTAACTGTTCACTCACAGCAAGAATTGGAAAACATGTTGATCAACGCAGTTTTCAGCGTCTGATAAGAGCTATACAGCCCCACATCAATCTTCCTAGCTATTGCCACTCCCTCCATCTTCACCTTCACATATTTTGGGTTAAAAACGATTCCATCGTCTTCATCGTCTTCCATCCAGTAACGATTGTTCGTCTGATCAGAACCGAGTCTGTCCTGTTGCAGCTGATGCAGGTGCTTTTTCCTCCATGATTTAATGGGTGGCCACCCTACAACTTTGTTCTCCTCTCCAACATTACTGTTTTGAAAAACCGAACCAAATCATCAGATGATAACAAGAGTCTTTTTGTAGCTAGTTTTGCACTCATATACACAATTTTCTCATTAATTGCTCAATTTATTCTAATTAGTAAGCATGAAAATAGTCTAGTGTGGTTCAACACGAAAAGAATATCAATTTGTATAAATCGAGCCTAATTGTACATAGAGTTATTGAATAAAATTTCAGAACAACCCTACTGGCATCAGACCAGATGCTTATTGACAGAACAAATGCATCCTAGCATTAGAGGTCTGTTTGTACTCTACTTAAAGTTGGCCCATCTAAACATGTTTGCTTAGTTGATGAATATCGGCTGTTTACGAGTCAATCTAAACATAACTCAAGTAGTTAGACACCCGTGGCTAGCCTCATGAATCGAGGTTCAAATCTCCTACCAGCATAATAACATTCTAAAATTGAAGGAAAATGATTGTATAAATGAAACTCACATGTGTATACCACAGGAGCTTCTATGGTTGGTGTCCTTTCTGTCATCATCTTCCTTGTTAGAGCGATCGCTCCACAGTAGCAAAGACAGATCTTTAGACGAGTCTTTGCTCTTAAAGAAAGCATCATCGAAGCCACGCTTGTGTCTACCATGGCTCGTGCTTTGTTCACACACACAGCTCCTCGGATCTGAACCAAACACATCTCTATCACATGCATTTCTGTTCAGGTCGAAGCCTCTGGTGCGATCAGGAACAGAAAGTGCTAGCTCAAGTTGAAGCTCCATTAGAATCTCTCCTGTTTTCAAATAATTCAAAAGCAATGGGATGATGATAGCACCAGCAGTGAATCGAATGGGTAGTTTTGTTTGCAACTTAGGATTATTTATATGTGTATCAATGTGGATAAGACAGTGAGAGAGACGACAACTGGGTAGGGAGAGAGAGAGAGACAGAGACAGAGACAGAGACAGAGACAGATACAGAAACAGAGACAACAATGGCAGTTGGGTCTGCTGAAAGAAAGTCATTTCTGTGGAAACATATCATAAATCAAGTAGGCCAAGCGCCTAACTTAGTTCAGCAAAGTCCTTGATGCTCGATTATCCATGCTTTACACTTCAAAACACCATTAAATTCTAAATACAAACAGACATTAAGGGTATTCAAATCCCAGCATCTTCTTCTTCTGTAATATGGACTTGATTTATTCATACTCTATTGGGACAGAAGAGACCAATTAAGTAGCTTCCAAAGTGATCTCAACAGCATACGCATGATATGCTTAAACTATCATCAACTTTTGAAGTTGGATCATGAAAGAGACGGCTAAGAGCAGATTGCATTGAAGAAAATTGATCAAACCCAAAAGTTAAATATCTAAAACCTTCCATTTTCTTGGGATTAACACATAACTTACAAGGTGAGACCCCACGTCGGTAGGGAAGGAGAACGAAACATTCTTTATAAGAGTGTGGAAACCTCTCCCTAGCAGACGTGTTTTAAAAACTTGAGGGAAAGCCCGAAAGAGAAAGCTCAAAGAGAACAATATCATAAACAAGTCGAAATAATCAGCTAAATGTTGTCAAAATGAGTCATGATGCATGAACTCTGATATTCAAAGTTCCATGATAATGGGGTGAACTAAAACATTCCCTTCATCAGTTCATCCACCTCAATAATTTTCGTACTTGAGTTCCTTTCTGTCTTCCCCAATTAAAAAAAACGATTCCCTTTGTCGGAGTATAGTTCTACTTCTACACATAATAGAAGAAAGAGAGAAACAAAGGTCACAGATTTGTCTTAGACATTTTAACAAACACCATGCATACGTTTGGTATATGTTCAGAGATCATTACCTCGCAGCTGGCTCCAAGCGAAAAGCGTAGGCCAGCAGGGCAAGAAGTTGTCTAGAACCAAGCGGGCAAGTCCAATTGAAGTCCACGTGACCTTCAAAACCATGGCAAGGAAACTGGTGTCCTCGGCAACGAGCGGCCATTGAAGACACCGAAGCGATTGGATTGGTCGTGTCGATGTCGAAGCCCGCATGGATGAACCCTAGTAGACCCCAGAAGGATGTTTACTGACAAGAAAGGCTGGCATTTGCAGGAGAAGCATATTGTACAGCTCGATCGCAATCCGCCATTGATTTTGTTACACATTTTGGAAGCCCTAGAAGAAAGGAATATATGTAATCCGAATTTCTTCAAATATTTCTTCAAATATCGTGAAGAGATCACATGAACACCAAACCTTTTTTCCTTTGTGCTCAATCATTGTTCGTTCATCTTCTTCTTCTCGGAGATATTTGATTAGGTCGGATCCCGTTTGATTGATCTCTCCGCATCAAGAAAGTTCTCAACTGAAATTCAATTGTTGGTGCCTTCCTCGAAAATTAATTTGGATTTATATCAATTTCAACTCTAAAATTAAAATTTTTAATTTACAATTTTTAATTTGGATTCGAATATCTGTTTCTTGACTATGTTCTTCATAATCATCGTGGTTGCCCACAAAGTTGTAGCGAAATCAGTCGTGTTACGGCAACAACAACAATGTCACAGACATCTTTATCTGATCCTCGAGTTTTTTACCTTAATGTCGGTTTTGAAAAAAACTTCAAGACTGTCGTGCGTGACATATATATATATATATAAATAAAGTGAGATCGACGACACAAAGGACCCACCATTAATTAAATGGTGGCGAAAGGGCTTACTTGTAGGGTAGGAAATGAAAATGTTTATGTTCATGTAATCCTTGGCGGGGAAAGACCATAAAATCTTGAGCGGTTTTGATACGTTTGCATGAAATCCTACCCGATCCATCGTGTTTGGAACACATACGAGCAGTGGGACCTTTTTTTTTTTTTGTCGGGGATCTTTTCAAACTCTCACGTCAAACACTACCCTGATCCATCAGTTGACATACTCGTGAATTGAGTTATTTGCTTGAAGAAATTATTTAAAGAGACAGTCGTAATCTATATGACGATTTTATATCGATTGATCTATGAAAGATAAACTGCAAAAATAATAGTCAAACCGAGAGAGAAAGTCAACTCATTGAGTCTGAAATTGATTCTTGGCTTACTTTCCCTTAACTTAGTAACTCTGTATTGATGTGTTCTTTAGCCAAATCCCAATTTCAACTCATTTCGCTGCCTTATCGAGAAGGCGAGCTCAAAGATATCGTTGAAGGCTGCAAATTCAAAGAAGAATTCGATGATGCTCGTGTTGGACCCTCCACACGACAGTGAGGAAAAAAAGCAATGAGAAGCTCTTCCGAGGATCTGCCATGACTAAATGAGGTGTCTATGTTGCCCTCTCGTACATGACTTACACATATACTTGTAATCACATATAAAGTTATCGTTTGATTTCTCAAGGCTTTCTATTTGTAAATCGATCCGAGTAATTTCTTTTTACTAGAATTTTGTTTACTTATGTTACTGTTTAGAAAAATTTGACGTGTATATGTATATATATATATATACGAGTAATTTATTTTTACTTATTTTACTGTTTAAAAGAATTTGGCGCGTATATATATATAAAAAGTTATTGTTTGATTTCTCAAGGCTTTCTAATTGACGAACAAATCTATTAGAGTAATTTATTTTTACGGAAATTTTTTTACTTATGTTACTGTATAGAAGAATTTGGCGTACATATATATATATATATAATGGTCATAAATAGATTTAATTAAGTTTTGATGGCCAAAAAATAAAAAAATGGACATTATTGAATTATTTGATTTAAAGATGTTACTTTTATTTTTCCAACAATTTCAATAAACGACGTCGTTTCAGAGGGAGAGGCAGTTAAAGCCGGTTGAAACAGTTAGCGCCACGTAACCAAGAAATAACAGCCATCATCTCCACGACCGTACCAGAGGCAGAAACGAAAAGAAGAGAAAAAAAAAGACAATTAAAAAAAAGAAAAAAAAAATGTTGAGGGATTGCCTCCGACACAAGCTCCGAATGCTTCTCTTTCTTCGAAAAAAAAAAAGAGCCAAACCCTAAAACTCTCCTCCAACTCTCACAATCTCCATCGCCATTTTCATCTCTCCTTAATCTAAGCATCTCTCCCGTCTCCCAAATCCATGGCAATCGACGGCGTTTGCACACTCGATGTCGCCGATTTTCCGCCGCCTCCGGTGGTCGAGAAGCGTCGCCAGTCATTCTCGCTGCTTTTGTCTTCTTTGATGATTGTTGGATTCTCGAGGAAGAGTGGTTTGTATCGGCAGCTTCCGCATCAGCCTCTCGAACTCTCCGTCCTGAAATTGGATGGCTCTTGTTTTGGTAATCTTTGGTTCCGTAATCGATTCGTTTTTTTTTTCTATGATTAAGAGCAGAGGAATCTCTGGTTTTGGTTTTGTTGTGTTCATCTGATTTTGTGGATGTTGAAGGTTTCTACATTGTTCTATTCTCTGTTATTTTTTGTTTTCCTTTTTTTCTTTACCTGATGTTTGGTTGGTTTTGAGTTTCTTCGATTATTGAGAAAAGTAGTCATGTCCACGTTGGCCGTTGGGTTTATAGGTAAAGAATACTATCTTCATTGGTACGAAGTCTTTGGAGAAATCAAAAGAAAAACCATGAGAGCTTAGGCTTAAAGTGGACAATATCATACCATTGAGGAGGGTCGTGATTTCTAACATGGTATTAGAGCTATGCTCTTAACTTAAGCATGTCAATAGAATCCTCAAGTGCTGAACAAAGAAGTTGTAAGTTTCGAAGGTGTAGTCAAAGGTGACTCAAGTTTCGAACAAAGGGTGTACTTTGTTCAATGACTCCAGAGGAGGAGTCGAGGCTCGATTAAGGAGAGATTGTTCGAGAGCTCCAGAGAAGGAAGCCTCAGGAGAGGCTCTATGGTGTACTTTGTTCGAGGGGACAATTGTTGAGGAAGATCATGGGTTTTAAGTAAGGAGTACTATCTCCATTGGTATGAGACCTTTCGAGGAAACGAAAAGAAAAATTACGATAATTTATGCTCAAAATGAACAATATCATACCATTGTGGAGGGTCGTGATTCCTATCATTCTTTTGCTTGAAAGGTTCTTATTTGACAATGAAAAATAAGAATGTCTTCGTGCACCATCTTTTAATCTAGGACTTCAATGAATTGAGATGTTTTGACACAGATATTCGAGTTAAGAGATCTGCTACTGTTGCTGAATTAAAGGGGGCAGTGGAGGCAGTCTTCAGCGACATGCCACAAGATGGACCAGGAAAGATTTCATGGTTAGTTCATTTAACTCTTCCTCATTTGATGGTTTCATTTGCTAGAAGATGGACCGCGCGGTGTGCCAGCGAGAACGCTGAGTTCTGAAGGGGGTGGACACCGAGCGGTGTGCCAGCGAGGACGTTGAGTCCTGAAGGGTGGTGGATTGTGAGATCCCACATCGATTGGAGAGGTGAACGAGTGCTAGCGAGGACACTGGACCTCAAAAGGGAGTGGATTGTGAGATCCTATGTCGGTTGGAAAGGGAAACGAAGCATTCTTTATAACGATGTGGAAACCTCCTCGAGAATGGATGTTTTTTTTCCTCCCAATTGAACTTGTTTCTGTTCTTTCTTTATTCATGGAGGCTCCATGTGTGGTGCCATTTCTGCTTATGCTATGATGGTCAGAAGTTGATTGATGATACGGGCTACATTGCAAAATTAGGCATCAAGGATGGTGATCAGGTATGTAGTTAGCTGTAGTTTATGTCGTCTTTTATTGGGTTGATAATCATTTGGTGCTTTGATGATTTTTGATGATTTAAAATTCCTCCGAGTACGTAGATATTGTCTGCTTTGACTCATTACGTATCGCCGTTAGCTTCACGATTTTAAAACGTGTCGGTTAGTGAGAGATTTCCGCACCCTTATAAGGAATGTTTCGTTCCCCTCTCCAACCGATGTGGAATCTCACAATCAACCTCCTTCGGGGTCCAGCGTCCTTGCTGACACACCGCCCAGTGTCTTGACTCTAATACCATTTGTAATAGCCCAAGCTCACCGCTAGCAGTTATTGTCCGTTTTAACCCATTAGGTATCACACCATCAGGCTCACAGTTTTAAATCGTGTCTGTTAGGAAAAGGTTTCCACACCTTTATAAGAAATATTTCGTTCCCCCCTCCAACCGATGTGGGATCTCCCAATCCACCCCCTTAGAAGCCCAGCGTCCTCGTTGACACACAATCCCGTGTCTGGCTTTGATACCATTTGTAACAGCCCAAGCTCATCGCTAGTAGATATCGTCCACTTTAGCTTGTTAGGTACTGCCGTTAGCCTTACGATTTTAAAACACGTATGTTAGGGAGAGGTTTCCACACCCTTATAAGGAATGTTTCGTTCCTCTCTCTAACCGACGTGGAATCTCAAATTGGGATGAGCTCTTTGTTCTCGATCATTGTGATACATTATTGTGAATTTAGTAAGTATCAGGAATGTCATTGCATATGTTCATAGAATTTCCTTGTTTCAACAATATCAGCTTCAATTTGTCCGGCATGTCACAACTGGCTACAATGTTATAAGAAAGCAATCAAAGAAAGGCCAGGTTTCCCCAAAACTGAACAATAGGTAACACTAATACACATTTGTTGCTTATCAACAATGAGTTAAGCCTCATGCTGCATACAACACATTCGTTCATCACTTTTTACTGATCCTTGAATCCTTTTTTCTCCAAACAATCAGGACATCATCTCTATCAAGAAACTATGATCAGGACGATATAGAGAGTGGAAGGATTCAACACCATGGCAACAACCAACTCTTCAAACACCACGAGCCAAAGATGGTGGTCTTTTTGGGAGGGTGGTTCTCCCACATCAAGCTGGCATCTGCAGGGAAAACGTGCATCGAAAGCTTGGTTCGTTCGTCGGGAACTCGGCATAGTCTGGTTCATGGTTTTAAGAACTTAATTCAACTATGCCGCCAGAAACAATATTATCAGAAAGTGAGTAAAAGGAAGAGATCCATCCTTGGTGTCTGAATAGATTAGGAATGATTGAAACATACACACTCACACACACACAGGTCTACTAGATTGTGTTATAGTCTAATCTCTGAAGTGTTTGTTCATATCCTTAGAGCAATAAGCTGTTGTAGATATTTCAGCATTCACAAAAAATGGGTACCAGAATTTGTGCAGTCGTCAGTCGGTGATTATTGTTTTCGTAGTCGAAGACAATGATAGATATGAAGATTTGAACGTCTAACCTCAAGAGAAAGAATATAGGTCGAATACCGTTGAGGTAAGCTCGTGTTAGTAGATAGTCACGAGATTATAGATCGATATAGGAGAAGCATTGTATCAAATACTCTAGTTTTGTCTTTCTTCTTGTCATCTTCATTTTACTCTTTTGTTTGTAATGTTCTAAAATATTGGTGAATTGTAAGTAGCTTCGTTGCTGGTGTGGGTCCTTAATTCCTTGTGTTTTACAAGTTTGATGCCTACAAAAATTCCGAGTTAAATTCCATCCAAGTCTTCTTAACTCCGTTTGAAAACGATAATTAATGTTTTATCTATTAAGATAAACTAAAGAAATAATAATTTTTTTTTTAAAATTGGCAATTGCTCGAGTAAATCTTCTCAAAGATCTCCAGTTAAATTGATTATAATTCAAAATTTTAATTTAGTTGTAATTGTAGAAGTTTCATTATTGACATGTTAGAGGAATGTATGCTTCCACACTCGAGCGGGTGAGTTTCGGGTTAGCAGCTGGTCACTGGATATGTTTAAAGGAAGCATTTTGAGACCCCGATTCCTATGGCCTCGTAAAAAAAGGAGGTGCTTGGGCTACGAGGACGATTTGGTGGATCCTTGAAATAGTCCAAGTCAACCGCTAGCAGATATTATTCGATATTATCCGTTTTAAAACACGTCTGTTAGGAGAGGTTTCCGCATGCTTATAAGAAATACTTTGTTCTCTTCTCCAACCAACGTGGGATCTCACAATCCTACCCATTGACTTTCTCATGGTCAAGTTCCCTCGGATTCTCTCTTTCTAAGAAGAATGTAATGCATACCTGACCGATCCAGCTGAGGTCGAGGTAGTTAACTTTAGCACCTGAGTACCAACATCTTGAGGATTTTCACCGGTCAGTTAGACCAGTTTTGATAGCATTTGGGCTGTTTACAGCAATGAAGCTGGGATTTGCATTTGGGAAGAAAGTGAAGGTCAGAATGCCAATTATCCAGCTTGGATTCCTCCACCTGTGAAGAACATTCTTTACAGAGATGGCATTGGCACGGTCGCTTGATGATTCCATGGCCAGTTCGTTGTTTCATCAGCTCAAAACCATGCCAAGTTATCTGGCTAGATTATCTTTACTCCCAGCTCCATGTCAATGGCCCTGTACAGTTGTGAAACAAACAAACAGTAAGAATGTGATGTACAGAAGAACAGTATGTTGTTTGAATAAAACTGGTCATATGTTTACAGTAAAAAGAGGTTATTATATGCCTTTTATGTTGTCTGCTGGATGGGGCCAGGCCTTTGACGCTGAGACGGTACCAATTTTGCTACTAAATCACAAGTTCAGCCTCAAAATTGAATTTTAAAAAGCATTTAGAAGAAACCAAATCAAATTTCTTGTACTACAATTTTAGAAGACCTTTTGAACGGCAGCAGAATTGCTTCTACAAGGTAAAATCATCAACTGAATTAGCTTGAGATGGAAAAATTATACCAAATCTAAGCAATATTTACAAAAAAAGAAAGAAAAAAAAAACTCCCTTTATTCATGTCGATAATCTCCATTAATCCGCATTACCAAATATACCAGCCTCCTTCAAGAGCTGTTCAGTTAGAGATGAAAGATGGGTAACTTCCAGCTTCACTTCATTCAATCTTTGGTTATAATCAAGCATGTTCGTTCGGGTATCGATATCGATGACGGCGTCATCGTTGTGTTTAATGCTACTTGAATCAGTATCAGCCTCGAGGCTTTGGCTAGCTTTATTCAGAAGCTCTCGACTCAAGTCCGTAAGTTTCTGAAGAGCATTGGTTGCTGCTTCAACCTCTAGTTGAGCAGCTTCAACTTGAAGCCTTTCAATTGCCAAGTCCCCAATGTTGTTGCCCTCCTCTCCAACGCCGTCTTGTGCCAAAGCGTAGAGATTTTTCAGATCCTTAGCTTCTCCATCCATTTCTTCCTTAATCTTCTCAAATTCTTTCTCCTTTGTATCTAATCTTTTGAGAACCATTTTTAGTTCCTCATCTTTAACAGTCAGGGCCCTTTCTGCAGCTAGAATTTCCATTTCTTTCTGTCTCAAGCTTTCCTTGGTGAGCTCTAGCTCGGTTTCGAGCTGTTTCTTCTGCAATCTCATGTTATCTTTAGGTTTCTTGAATAACTGCTGCTGTAGGTTGTTGCTCAGATCATCATTTAATTGCAAAACATCATCGTCCTTATCTTTGATTGAGATCACTAGCTTATTTGTGAGATCCACAATCTGTTCTACCATGGCTTCTGCTTCAGAAACTTTCAGCTTTGTGTCGTTTAATTCGTTTTGCATTATCTGAACACATTCATCTTTCTCTTTCAGCATAGCAGTTGTCTGACTGAGCTGAGCCTCTTTACTACTCATAAGCGATTGTAGCTCAGCAATTTCCTGGTTTAATTGCTCAATTTTCTTTTGTGCATCAAGTATTTCCATGTCTTTCTCCTCCAATAGAAGTTGAAGTGAAACCTGTTCGGATTTCAAATGCTGGATTTCTAACTTGGCCTCGACCAACTCCGATGCTTTCTTTTGAAGGAGATTGTGGGTTTTCTCAAACTCAGTATTTTTATGCTCCAGCTCCTTCTGTAGACGTGATTTCTCCTCAGTTGCTTGCTGGAGAGAGGATCTCTCTCTCTTCAGCTGCTGTTGCAACTCATCAGTAAGCTTCTTTTCCCTAAACAAGTCACGTCCAAGCTCCTTGTTCTTAGCCTCAGCGACCCTATGCTTCACTCTCTCACTCTCTACTTCTATTTGAGCATCTTTTAAACTTGACATATATGCATTGATAATCTTCTTCTGTTCTTCAAGTTCTGCCATTTTCTTCTCAAGAAGACCTTCTTGTTCTTCTGTTTTCTTTCTGGATGACACAAGAGACTTCTGAGAGGAAACCAACTCACGTTTTACATCGGTAAGAAGCTTCTTCGTTCGGTTGAAGTCATTCATAGTTTCATTCCTCTCTATTGCTTTTGCAGACGCTTCGTTTCTCAGTTTTTTCAGTTCTTCACGTTCTAACAACCATTCCATGGTTCTCTTCTCCAAATTTTTCTCTGCAACTTCCAGTTTCTCTTCTTCAAGTTTATGAAGCTTTATGGAAATTTCCAGCTCTTTTTCTTTCTCTAGAACAGCCTTTTTAAGCATTTGCAGCTCAACTTCTTGTCTTTTCACTACATCGTTAGCATCATTCAGAAGCTGGGACTTGGATTTAAGTTCAGAATCTGTCTTAACAGCTTCCTTACTCTTCTTAACCAAATCAGCTCTCATTTTATTCAACTCATCTTGTTTCAGAGCAAGGGCAGATTCAGCTGCAGCAATCCCCTCGTCTTTCTCTCTAATTTGAAGTTTCAATTCATCTATCTGTCTAGCTTGAGAAGCTAGGTTTAAATTTGCCTGCTTAAGCTCATCTTCTAATTCTTGCTGTTTATGATAAGCAGCAGTAATTTCTTCCTCCTGCTTCTTCAACTTCTCCCTCGCATTGTTTAATTGGCTTCGTTCTAATAGAACTGTTCTTTCTGCATCTTGTAGATCTTCTTCCTTCTTTTTCAACACTGCCAATGCAGCCTGAAGATCCGACTCGAGATTTTCAAGACTGAGTCCTAACCAAGCATCTTGTGGAAAGTGAGGATCTTTGCTTACATGTTCTTCCAATCTCTGTGTCTGGGCAAACAATCTCTCCAGAAGCACTTTTGCTTCTTCACTTGCCCCGCTGTCGTTTGACTTGCAGGTATTCAGCACTGACTGGAAAACCTTCAGTGACTGACATCTTCTTCCCCGGGTTGTGATAGATGCAAGTTTTGTCTGATTCCTACTGAGCCTCAGAGATGACCTCTGGACACAGAAAATAAAATGCAACAGTGAGTAATAGTTTTGGAAGATTCCAGTGAGATAATAGAGAAAATCATGACTACCTAGTTCATTTACTTCCAACAAGATACATGACGTGATAAAATATAGCATCAACAGGATGAAAGAAAAGTATTCCCATAGCTAAGAGAAGAGCATGGATTGGCAAAAAGAATACATACTATGCTCTATAAATCTTTATCATTCAAGAAGTTAATCTCTCTCAAAATCATTCGACAATAATCCAGTACCGATATCAAAATGTAATACTACAACAACAAGATACAAGTAAAAAATGCTCCAAATTCTATTTCAATCTTCATCGGTCCAGGAAGTTAATCTCTCTCCCAATCACATCTCTAGTGACTTCTCAACGTCAACAAAAATAAAAGATCCTAAAAAAACTCGAGGAAGTTTCAGGCCATTAAACTCAATACCGAAAACAACATCGAATTTCACAAACTTAACAAACAATTATGGAGAAAGATGCGGAACCAGATTAGAAAGAGAACCTTGGAATGGCAGAGAGAGCAAGAGGCAGAGATGTGGAGATGAATAGCCGCCGTAGACGCCATGGAACGCCGGTGGAGCACATCCGTGCACAAACAAAGACGAATTGTTGTTCGTTGCCAAATCCAATCAATCTAACAAACGCATCAAAGTGAAGATAGATTTCAGTCTCACGAGACAATCAACTCGAGCCCAAACTTTCCTGCCGGGTCAGGGAAAAGCGCGGCGGAAGAGAATCACAGAAGCAAATGAGCGGTTGAATTGGAGACAAAAGCAAATGAAAGGAGGGAAAAAAAGGAACGAAAAAGAAAAAGGCGAAATGGCGCACATTAGTATATGCTAAATTACGCACCCTGGACTTTCTGGGATTTTCTAATACGACGGGTTTGTTACGTGACGGAGCTCTAATAGCGAGGACTGGTAGTTTGCCTGAACCACTGAAATATCGCCACGTGGCATGATTATTACAGGTTTAAATGGAAATTTATTAGTAGTTCTATAGATTAATATTAATAAGATAACTGATAACTGATAAATTTTTAGTCCTTCCTTCCCGTTATGAATTTTAATTTATAAAGAATATTTTAAAGCTGATATGATTGACAATGAAATTAGAATTTATCCTAGGAAACTTTTCCAACAAATTAACGAGAATATAGATTTTCGATAATTTTTAATATCGGAATTATAAATTTTTTCACCTCGACTAATATTTATTAAATAATGAATTCAATTTAATTGGTCACCCCTAGAACTATAATAACGAGTCAAGGTAGATTGTCCCATACTAGCACTTCCGCGTAATAACTTTACTAAAGGCGACCCTATTACCAGAATAGCTTATGGTACACCTGTTACAGTTTTGACTACCCAATAACCAATTTGGTCCGGAGGTAAGGGAATAACCAGTTACATCAAAGGATAGTCAATACAGCCAAAACCACACCTGTAACCCAAGTCAATTCACGAGGTTTTTTAAATCCACGAGTAAGATACACGCGAAATACGTGCAGGATCATCATTAAGACCATCATTCTTGCCAACCATCTATGAACTGGTCAAATTAACCAACCAATGTTAACTTCCGACATCATATATTGAACAGAAGCAAAAGACTCGGTCGGATAGTAAAAAGTCATAGCAAACTTGTAGCTACTTGTACTAAAAAACGAGTTATCTATTTAAATTTTTATTTTTAATAAAAATTAAATTTATTTACTTATCTTTCGGAGATTTGCAATTGAATTTTTTAAAAATTATTATCCAAATACTTTAAGGTTAAAAGTGTTTGAGAATAATAAATATATGTATATCCAGTTGTATTATATGACCTTTTTTTTTTATATATATATTTATTATTATTTACAATAAGTTCTAATTGATTTAATTTAAGTCAAACTAATTTATGGAAACCGGCCCGTTGTGCGGACCTCCCGCAGGGTCCGCTATGCCAAATGGAGGGACATGGGGACGTAAAAAAGAACATTCTATCAACTTGTTCCGACCTAGGAAAAACTTATGAGCACACTCTTACTTCACCGTTGAGAAACGAAAAAAGACTTCTATCTCCAAATTTAACTCAGACGAAGCTCGCTTCTTTTTAGATGTGAAGCCGTGTCCAACCAAAATACCCAATAATCATTACCCTTATAATGAATATTTTGTTCCACTCCTCAATCGTTGTGAAATCTCACCATTCACCCTCTTTAGGGGTCCAACGAGATGTAGAATCTCACAATCTATCCTTATTCGGGGCCACCATCCTCACTGTTGACTCTAATACCATTTGTAACAATCTAAGCCTAAAATAACTCGAAAGTTAGGGAGATTCAACTAGGTCCAAAGTGAAAATAAAACATCGTAGGAAGAGCTAAATAGCTCGAAAGTTAGGGGTATATGAGCCTCCCCCTTATCAGTTGTGTAGGGCCTCCTAATTTACAAGGTAACATTCCCTAAAGAACATAAAATCACTAACTAAAATCATCGCCTATACCATAGCAAGCAGGCAGCATTATTTTATCCAAAGATGTGCAAAATGGCTACTGAATCAACAAAAAAGGATTTCTTATATTTAAGGGGAAGGAGGGGAAGAACAAAGAGAAAGGGAAAAAAGAAGGAAAAGGGGAATAATATACTGATTCAAAAGGGAATCATGTTGTGGTATTTACTCTACTATTTTGTGAAGAAGAAGCTTCTGCTGGTGCTGCACCATTTCCTCAACCTACGCGTTTTCGGTGAACGTGTCTTTAAGTATCATCCTCAACTCTGCCTCTACCTGAATCGATCCTACTCGCCACCCCGAACATCATCATTCGTCGTTGAAGTAGCAGTTTGTTTGCTATCGGAGAGAAGATTTGCCTGAACAGTTTATCCCAAGAAACGTTTTAATTATGAACGAAAGAAAACCGTAAAGCACATAACGAAACAGGCGTAAAGCAGCAGGACGATACAGCTACACTAAAGAAACTCGGGACCGCGTGCCTTCACCAACAGAGCTGTGCCTTGGGGTCAAATATTATGATCATTAGGGTATTAAGAGTACAGTACTCATGAGCCAAGGGGGTTGGTAGTAGAATAGTGGGAGGTTGGTTACTAGAGGGGATGAGGAGCCAATGGTTTAGTTAGTTTAGACATGGAAGCATGCACAAATAGCTCTACAGCATAAAAGATACATATCAAAACATGTTGGATACCTCGGCCAGAAGGAAATTTAGTCGGTCTTCGGATGTAGTCAGCACATCCAACGCATTAGACAGGGATGACGATTCCGCAATATGGTTATAATCATCTACTGTAAAATTCATGCTGCAGCTTTGAAGCCGACCATGTATGCTCCTACATTCAGACAGCAGCTTTCTCCAAGCTGTGTTTGCATGCTGTCTCAGTTCTCTTTCCTGTTGAAGGAATTCCTGAATGAGGAGAAAAAGAACAGGACATATCAAAATTTGACTCTTCAGTCCGTTAAAACGTGCCGATTAAAATTTCTCAGTCAATAAACCGAACAGATATTGCAAACCCAATGCTCGGATAGAGAAAAATGCTCATGTTTTACTTAGTAAGAAGTAGATGAGATATGAGCAAAAAGCAGAGCGAGTAACCAAAGCACAACTTTTTGTCGATGTTGAACACGTGCGTACATGTTGCAGAAAACGGGAAAAAGTCTATACGAGCTTAAACTTTTGTTTTTGTTTAACACCTTAGTCTAAGAACAATTAGAAGATTGCAGTGTTACCTCGGTCTCGGACTTCTGTTGAAGTGTTTGACTAAGCTCTTGTTTAAGTTTGGCTTGGGTACTTCGAAGAGATTTAACCTCTTTAACAAGAACCCTGATATCTGCTTTTGATTTTCCTTCAAGCTCTTCAAATCGCTTAGAAACATTTTCTAGTTGATCTTTTGTGGAATCAAGCTCTTCTTGCAAGGAAACTTTCTCCTGGAGGGTAAATTCTTTCCTAGGCACTGAAAACGAATTTTCACCCTAGAGCATTTCGAGTGTCATCGAAAGGAGTTAGTAAAAAATAGTGAAAGGAATGAGTTAAATATAGCCAATTTAGAAGATTAAAAACCTCTTTAGACTTCAACTTTAACTCCATTTCGAATGATTTGTGACGAAGTTCCTCCATTTCCCACTGCATTTGGGTAACTTTTTCCCTCTCCATCAAAATAGCTTGTTGAAGGTTTTCTTTACTCTTCTGCTTGTTTGTTTCGAGTTCTACTTCCAAATCCTTAACCTGGGAACAAATTGCCACAAGATGAATTAGGTTTCTGTCAGTGTCCAGTATGAAATCACAAGAAGAACCATCAGTCATTTTGAGAACTAGTGATAGTAAAATGGAGCTAGTAATGCGAAAGTTACGATAGCTGGTCCATAAAAATACTATCCATTGGCACAGAAAATATTCAAAAAATGATTTGGCATTCGGTTAACGATACTAATTCATGTATGGAACAGCTGGTATCTGTTTCTCGAGACAGAGCAAACATATAACGTAGCCACTCATAAGAAACTTCGACAGCCGATGGCTATGTGTTGAATAGAATTACGCAAAAAGAAATAGATATCCTCAAGTGCCCTAAGAGAGTAGATATATTGTAACATTTAACCCAAGGACAGACAGCTAATCATTATAGAATAAACAAGATTTGTAGCATACCATTGTTGCAAGGTAATCTTTCACAGTTATTTCCTGGTTCAATCTTGATATAAGGTCCTCCATGTCTGTTCTTGCGGTCACTAGCCTTTGATGCATTGTTGAAAGAACCCTATTCATTTTATGGCGATGATCCTTTGGGAGGAGCAGTGCATCACGTGAAAAATGCAATTCAGGGTTGCTATGAATTTCAATTGCATTTGAAACCTCAGCACCCGAATGGTCAAGTGAGCCATTGCCTATCGAATTTGAACGTGAAAAGCTTGAAATTTCTCCACCCCTCAGAGAACTTGCATCACTTGCCACACTCTCATCAGACAGCTTTTGTGCATGACCAATTACCTCGCCATGCTCGGGCTCTACAAAAGGTACCAGTCCATTTTTATCCAAGTATGATGCTTTAGAAGTATTACCATTGTGCCCATCCTTTAAATTGTTATTATATCTAGGATGAGCTTTATGTTTTGGAAGGCCTTCCAACTGCTCTAGAATGGTCTGCCCCATAAACAGTCCCTCATCAATATTGGACAATCCATACTTCACGAGTTTTTCGATTGGGCTAGAAAGATCGTCATCCATGGCTAAATCATCAATGGCAATTTCAGAACTATCATCTCTTCCCAGACTTGCTGTTCCAAGTTCAGAGGCCTCATAAGCAGTATCACTACCATAATCTGATGCCAGCGACAAACCACCAACAACAGTAGATGAGCTTGAATTAGGAGGGGATTGATGTGCAGAAATTTTGCAGTTATAATCAGGGTATTCACCTGAAGGCTCCTGATTATCATTTTGGAATGCTGAAAGAATTGTGACAGGAATTAAAATGTTAAAACTCCAATATATAGATTATGTAGAACTGCATGTAATGGCGTTTAGAATGAGAACTTCCAGGGGTAAAAACTAGATAATACAAAAGCAAAGACATTTTTGAAGTATACTCTAAACAAGAAAGAACGTACATGACCTAGCAGCAGCTTCTAGCTCAAGAAAGGACGCGACTGCAACACTTCTTGAGATATCAATGTCAGACAGCAGCTTCGTCAACCATTCCTCCAAAGAACGCCTTCTCTGCAACAAAATTAAACCTGTGAAAAATAATAGTTACAGTCTTACTGATACACAACCAAAGTGCATAAATATAGTATTACAAAATGGGTAACCGTCAACACCCTCATCTCGAAACCAAAAGGTTTAGACTCGCAACTCGCTAGAACACAGTAGAACTAGGTGATTAATGATTCCTACTTTCCTTCAAAGAAATTATTGCAGAGGAATGCATGACAAATACATCAGGGTCCAAGCATACCGTGTCTAATCTCGGGCATGTCATAAGAATGTCTAAAACAGTCAGTACTTATTCTAATGTGCTTCATTCCTAGATCCTGTAGAAGATGATTCTTATTTCCTTACATATTGGCGGAAGGATTGATTCATACAAGGGTTATCAAATCATACAAAATATTTTCCAGCAAGGTTCCGTAGAGTAAACAAAGAGACTGAGGGTGAAAAGAAATTAAATGATATGCTCATGTGTGCATCCTTCTGCAGATTGCCCACCTCCTCTAAGAGAGCCCTGGTTCTTATCCGCAAGATCCCCTTGGATGGAGCTGGTGGAATACTTTTCTTTGGAAAAGCCTTTTTAATCTGGCAAGTGATAAAATCTCATAACTGATAACAATTAAAAAATGGGAGTAATTTTCAATGTGAAAAGGGGTATTCCCAAATTAAATGAAAGGCGTCGACTTACATTAGAAAATAAATTTAGGAAATCGTTAAATCGCCTTAAAACTCTCCGTAGTGCTGTGATCCCCTCAGGTGACTGTACACCAACCTGAACCCTGTAGAACTGTCCCTTGATAATGTTAACGTTCAAGGAAAGAAGGAGGTGCAAAGCTATAAAATGTAAATGCTAAAAAACGGATAAGTCGATTCATACACGAGAATTTAATTGCGCCTATATTTAGTTAATCCATCGCAGCTAGAACACATTTTCTCGCGACATCATATTTTGCAACTTCTAATGGTATAGGTGATTATTCTGCATCAGCATTAGCTTACTGCTACGATGTTATTTTTAGAGGCACAAATATGCAATTAACAACATCAAACCATCAATACCAAAAGAAAACGGGGAAGTTGATAAGTATACCACTACAGGATCTGCAGCTCGTGTTTTCGGAAGGGCAACCCATGAAGGTATTATAACACAGTAACTCCATCCAGTGTGATGATCGTGAGGCCAAACTGTGTCCTTCCCATTCTACACAAGAAATGAAAGATTTCCTAGTGAACATTAAAACAAAAATCACCAAACATAAAGAGTGCCGTGAATCGTAAAAGAAACGAGGAGATATCTGCCATACACCACCCAACATTGACAAAAACGTAGAGCTAAGCCGCAAGTTCTAACTTTCCTTCTAAATATATCACTTAAAATGAGATAACTTTCTGACTGAAATTTCAGAGACTAGTCGTTTCCACTACAAGACACCAAAACCTTCAAGCATTCAAGCAGATCTTTATTATTATTATTCAATGACAATTGGTATGAACAACATTGCAACCTAAAGAAAAGAAAAGGCAAAATATGGTATGGTACACCAAGAACAATGAAACTCATCAGAAGTAACATAAAGTAAATATGGTATGTTTGGACGAAAACTTGAAAGTAGATTTTAATGATCGAGTTACAAATCAATGAGATCGTGATAAAAACAGTAGTAATAATTCAACGTTCCATTATCTAGCAAGCCGGACAAATAAATACAACAAAGCCAGTGAAATCTATTCGATCAATCCACGAAGAAAAATCCAAAGAAAACCCGAGGAATGTATAAAAAGTTCTCATAATCCAATTCTAAGCAAATAAATTCACATAATCAGAATCCAACACCAACCCATTTTCGAGGAGGAGGACTCCAGTCCATTCCAAGAGGCAACGGCGAGGTTCCATCATGTCTATGTTTGGGCGGACTTCGATTCTGCATCATACTTCAAATTTCTCCTAAAATTTCCACAAACTGAATACAATCATCAGGATCGGAAACACAAATTTGACGAGATCCTCTTCCTTATCCGCTACGCAATCGAATCCAATCCAATTAACCATTCGATGAACGACCTCCTGCCCGAGTTTCAGAGCAATCAGCGGCGTTTTACCGTCGGATCGAATCGGAAAACACAAAACAAGAAGTGGAAAATCTGACAATGGACAGATGGAACTAGAATCTCACGCCAGCAAAAGGGGAAAAACGTAGCCACCTGAAGCCGCGTGCAGCGAGTAAATTAGGAAACTATCTGAGCTTTGGCTTTCGGATTCTGTCTGTATCTATGAAAGAGATATAGAGAGAGAATGTTAGAGAGAGAATGCTTGAGAAGCGAACACCGAACTGTCGTCGTCTCGCCCGCGACCTTCTTCCTTCAGCTTCTTCTCGGTGAAAGTATTTCCACAGTACGGAAAAAATGGCTATAAATTTATAGCCCTATTTTTCCTTTTCCAAAAATGACCCCGAATTCTATTCCTTAAAATTTAAATTGGAAAAATAGCCCAATATTCCTTCTGAAATTACCTTATTGCCCTCGTATGACTATTACGAGGGAAGCTACATTAAATAATATTTTTAGTTTTCAATTTTTTAAAATTAAATTGTTTTTTTCGCAATTTTAGTTTTAATTTTAAAATTTTAAAATAGAAAAAATTAAATAATAATCGAATATATTTTTTATTTTTTAGAATTGGGTTCCTTTTCCAAAAATGACCCCGAATTCTACTCCTTAAATTTAAATTGGAATAATAACCCAATATTCCTTCCGAAATTACCGTATTGCCCTCGTAGGGACTAATACGAGAGAAGCTAGATTAAATAATATTTTTAGTTTTCAATTTTTTAAAATTAAATTGTTTTTTCGCAATTTTAGGTTACTATTTTAAAATTTTAAAATAACAAAATTAAATAATAATCGAATATATTTTTTATTTTTTAAAATTGGGTTGAATTTTATTTCCAACTAGGATAATGCTGAGTCATATTTTAAATTACATTTAAATATTTTTTTAATTAGATGATTTAGTAATTTTATAAGTTATATTTTCAATTATCTCTCTCATTATTTCTTTTTAAATTTCTCTCATAATTTAAAAATATTTAAATTAAAATTGAACTTAAATAATAATAATAATAACAATACTTTATTTTCACTTTTGAAATAATAATTGAAAGAGAAAAAAGTTGGAACCAACTTTCTAGCTCATTCCCGCTGTGTTGGCAATCTTGATTTTTAAAAACCTAATTTCGATTTCTTCCTCTCTCTCTCTCTCTCCGATAATTTTCAACGCCTGAATTTGAAACTGCCGGTGAGGAATTCAAGATCCCGATCTTCCAGCACGTAGCAGCTGCGTCAGCTCCACTCATCGACCTGCTTCTTGCAGTCAATCGATCTTATCTCCACTCTGATGGCGATAATTTACGCGTTGGTTGCCAGGGGATCGGTGGTTCTGGCCGAATTTTCTGCTACTCCGACGAATGCGAGCTCGATTTCTCGTCAAATTCTCGATAAAATTCCGGGAAACGATGATTCTCATGTTTCCTACTCGCAGGATCGGTATCTCTTTCATGTCAAGCGTACCGATGGCCTTACGGTGCTCTGTATGGCCGATGACACTGCCGGAAGTGAGTATCGCTCTCTCTGTTTTTGTCAATTTTTTAATTGTAGTCTCGTTGTTGAAAATTCGGTTTCATTTTCGTTTTTTTGTGATGATGTGTTGTGCAATTAAGTAGTCTGGTGCAAAATACTGGATAATTTTTGTTTGGTTATTTAGTAGTTGCACTGTACAGCATGCTTGTTGATTTCTGTAAGTTGCGGGAGACCGAGAGTATTGTCTTTGAGTTTGAAGATGGAGAGTATGTTTAGCTTTAAGGATGGTTTATTTCATAGATTATACGTTTTTCTTGGAGAAATCTGTTGATTTGCTTGGTCTGTTTGTTCACCGTTAAGTCTCTGCAATTGTTGCTTGATTAGTTTGGATGATCGCCAAGAGAAAGTATCTCTAGATTTTGGATGACATTTATATATGTATAGAATCTAGACGATACTTTAATTTTCGTGATTTTCAATTCATTTCAAGTGACATCAAAATGACCAGTTCGAGGGATTTTGTTACTATCTTGTGAAATATACCGGCATGAAGAATCACTGAAATGTTTATCAATCTTGATCTGCTTTGCCCCACCGACAGTAAAATTCAGTCAATTTAGTTTTGAGTTCTACTGGCAATGACAACTTGGTTTCTTCAGGGAGGATTCCTTTTGCATTCCTTGAAGATATTCATCAGAGATTCGTAAGGACATATGGCCGTGCAGTTCATTCAGCGAATGCTTATGGCATGAACGATGAATTCTCAAGAGTTTTGAGTCAGCAAATGGAATATTACTCCAACGACCCAAATGCAGATAGGATCAACCGGCTGAAAGGTGAAATGAGTCAGGTGACTACTAAACTATTTCAAGTTTTTATTTGTGTACTCTTATACAGCACAAGATAGCAAGCAGCAACTTCTTAACTTCACTTACTCTAGGATGTAATGGGGCGACACTCATATTTTTAATCTGGGTGGATCGAGGGTGGGGCGGGTCGTTTGGAATGATAAAGACTGTGACAAAGCTTGTTTAGTTTGTTGCATTCTATTAGTTTCTGTTGGCCTTTTGGGTGTGACATTTCCAGTACCTTATTCTAATATTCCATCATCATTATTCAGCCACTCTGCTATCAGACAATGATATAGTGTTTCTTACCATACTTGACAATTGGCATTAGTATCATATAAGAAAACAAAATAGTGTATGTTACTCGGGAGGAAGAACAAATTTGGCCAAAAGAAGTATAATGAAAAAGTTGTTAAAGAAGAAAAAAATATAGATCCAGCCTCAGCTTTCTAATACATGTCAATCTTGGAATGTATATTGTATAATCTTTCACCGTAAATGTTTAGCTTCCTAGTTATGCAATTAGCACATGTTATTGATGATTAATAGTTATTATGTTTTACAGGTGCGAAATGTCATGATAGAGAATATTGACAAAGTTTTAGAGCGAGGCGATCGCTTGGAGCTGCTCGTGGATAAAACTACTAACATGCAAGGAAACACCATGCGATTTAGGAAGCAGGCTCGACGTTTCAGAAACACAGTATGGTGGAAAAATGTGAAGCTCATGTATGTTTCCTCCTATTCTAAAGAATGACTTTTTCCATCAGTACTAAAACTGGCGTAAAATTGTTTCTGCATTTTAGTTTTATGCCTGCAACTCTGCATGTGGTGACATAAGCTGCCGAAAATTTAATTATGAAAACTATGACAATTAGACACTTATTATAACGGCCCAAGCCCACCGCTAGCAGATATTGTCCTTTTTGAGCTTTTACTTTCGATCTTCTCCTCAAGGTTTTTAAAACACGTCTGATAGGGAGAAGTTTCCACACCCTTATAAAGAATGCTTCGTTTTCCTCCCCAATCGATGTGGGATCTCACACTTATAATTTGTCACGTGTAAACTAAATGAATAACTGCATGATTAAACTCTTAATTTAATTATGGAAAGCATGTGTTTGCTACTAACACCCCCACCAAAAAAGAAAAGTTCCTTTCAGCTATACATTTCCTTGTACGCTCGGTTTGTTCGACTTCTGCTTATGCAAGTTTCATTTAGAAAGCATCTCAATGTCTTAAAAAAGATGATGATATTCTTGCAGGGTAATGCTGATAATTCTCCTCCTAGTGATTGCTTACTTGGTGCTGGCTTTTGTTTGTCATGGAGTGACATTGCCTACATGTCTATAATGAGAACATCAATTTATGGCCTGATAGTACTTCGTTTAGTTTGGGTTGCTCCCTCGTGTTTGCATCGATTTTCCACTGGTGTACGTTGCTCGTGCACTAACTTATCCGACTCGATAAACTCAGCTTGTCTGTGTGCTCTCCTGTGTTCCTCATAATTGGGTGGTATTGATTTGAATTATATACATGTTCGTCTTCAGAAGCCATGGCTTTGACTATATTTTGTAAGTAAATTCTTAATATGAATCTATAATATTTTGATACAGAGTGAAGCTTTAGCATTGTTGTCCACTACTAAATCTTTGATTCTGCAGGTCTCTTCTCATCATATCTGAAATGCCCTCTTGTGCTTATTTGGCTCAAGCAGCTTCAAAATTATACTATTTTCTATAACATTTTTTTTTATAAAAAAGGTTACGTTTTAGGGTTGAATTACAGGTCTTATTTACTTTAAATGGTTTCAATTGTTTAGTAGCTTGTTTTAAGTAATTATTTAAAGTTTGTTTTTGAGAAATTTTATAATTAATTGATCTATTAGTTCATTCAACACGTCTTGTACGGTAATCTTTTAATTGTTTTTATTTAAGCCTATAAATATTATTTTTGTTCAATGAAATTCATAGGTATAGGGTTTCAATTCATAGGTATGAAACTCATAGGTATAGGAAGAAGAAATCTTGTCAAGTAGAGATTTTTTCTTTTTCAACCATCTTTCGGTTGTGAATACATGACTCGTTCATTCACTTTCTCATGAACTCGCAGCTTAACTAGAAGGGACGAAGGGGAAAGTGTAAAAGCTTTGCCCCTTGAGATTATTATGAACGGGCTAAATTGATCCTTTAGCTTATCTATATTTTAAAAAAATCAAACTAAATTTTGAAAATCTTCAAATTTAGGTAAGAATTAAATTCTTATATGATTTTAGAAATCCCTTAAATACTTTTAAGAGACTAATTCAACAAATTTAATAGCAAATTACTCTTTGAAATGAGTTTAGACTTCATGAAATAATTAACTTCTATATCCGTGTTCGTATAGAATATGTTACTCTCTCTAATTGTTATAATAGGAAAAATTAACGTAACTAATATTTGAGAGAATATTTTTCAGTTCTCATTCTTCGAAAGGAGCGGAGTATTTTAAATTATTGCATATTCAAATTTTCATCTTAAGAGTTCAAAATTTCTCAAACTATTTACTGATCATTACATGCATTACCTCCAACTGCAAAGTCTCTATGTACCTAATGTTACTACAATGGGTACATCACCACCCATATACTATAGTGATACCAGGCCTACACTTAGAAGGTAGAGAAAAGACTGTTATTGAGGGGTTCAGAATTTAAGCACGTTCGAGAAGTTCTATTGCTATATTAGTACGAATATACTCTTTTCATTTAGCATTTGACTCCTCGTTCGATAGCTCACAACATTTTATGACAAGCAACCAATACTGACCAAACTAGATGTAATATGAAGTCACAAGTAAGATATTAAAAAAAAATGGCATACCCTATATAAGTCAGCCTAGGAGCCTAAGATCTTGCTTAAACTTCCACAGAAAACTGTTCACATAAAGCTCCTCTATAATAAACTTCAGGGTTTCTCATTCATACTTACTTGATAACATGAAGACGAGTTCTGATCGGATTAGCTCCCTCCTTAGGCTGCAGGCTGTACGCCTGCTGTTCGTTCGCTCCTGCGTGTTCGTGTTGGAATGTGCAAGAACGATACCTGAAACTGAAACCACCAGAATTCGACCGAACCAAACTCCAGTTTCCATTAACTCATCTAACAATCATATATAGTTATCTCACATTCAGCAGTTGAAAGATTGAAACATATGAAATGAGACAACTTCCATAAAGATGATGAATGGTTAGGTACCTCCCCTTGACCAGTAGGGCAAGGGAGAGCCTTTTAATGCAAAGGGCTGAATCATTGAGTGTGGGGCTAGAGAAATGAAGGTTTCCCTGAAAAAGAAAGTAGCTGTGCTTTGATATCTGAGATCAATGGCCCATTTTTAGGCCATAATATCAAAGCTGAATCAAACAAACAAGTTCTGCATCTTTCTCTTTGGGAGAGGCTGGGAGTATGGTCCAATTGTTCACCTGCAGTATGTATCAGTTTTACAGAGGAAAGCAACAAATACATACCGTTCTTGGGATTGATGATTGATATATGTATGTATATATATATATATAGAGAGAGAGAGAGAGGACCCACGTGGCATCTAGACAAGCATTGTCTTTGCAGCAAATCTTTGTATTTTTTCACAATTACTTCATCAGAACAAACTATCCATCGTTATTTGGATTATCCTCTACAAGATTTAGTTTATTCAACAACTTCTCCAGTTCTTGCAAGGCAAGCTTATAACGTTCTTGAGATTGTGCACCTTCCTCTACAACTGGAAGGGCACAATTAAGAATGTGACTATATTGGTATGATGAACTATACATATTTGTATTACTTAGGCTCTGACCTAGAAGATACCTGCGTTTGAAATCTTTACACCACCGTGGCAGAATGTAGCGAGCGGGGATTTCTTCCACGCCGTTATAATTTAAAACATTTAACGCATGCCTGCAAAGGTAACCTTTGTAGTTGAATAAACTGCAAATGCATCGAATGTCCACTTCAGTTGTCTCATATAAGACCTCGAAATATTTTACCTCTTTCTCGTTTCCCTCAACTTCAATCCTTTCTTTGACAATGTAAGTTACTATAGGCCCATTTACACTGACCTGCCTTGTGTTGAAGCAAGAGTACATTCCTTCTACCTCAGATTGGAACTTGCTAAATATGTCTTTTGTGTACACCTTGGAGAGCTGCAATTCAAAATTACATCTCGTTTTCAACTCGAGGCTTAAATTTCTCGACTCCAGATCGGCAACTGATACTTTATGGTATTTCCTATGGAGGGCAAGATCATACTTATCGAGAAATTCCTTAAAAGATGTGTGTTTATGTACATAGCCCTCGAAAAACGTTTTAAAGCTCTCATTTGCATGGATAGGGACCATTCCTGCACAAAATATGTCTTTCAAGTATACAGGAGCCCATAATGTTCTATCTTCATACAGTGATTGGAGCCATTTATTATCTCCAAGCGCATTGTGCTTGATCATATTAGTCCACGAAGTTTCAAATTCAGCTATCTTCAATGAGCTAAAAATGGTTTTGTTCAATTGGCTTCTTATTGTTTCATATCCTTTCAAACCACCCAACTTTTCTGGTACTCTTTGCATGATATACCACGTAGAATAACAGTGACAAGCTTTAGGGAAAACTTCAGAGACTGCAGCTACCAGTGTTTTATTTTGGTCGGTAATGATGACCTGTGGAGAGCATCCCAGCATGCATTGAAGCCATGCCTTCAAAATCCAAACAAAACACTCCACTGATTCAAAGCCAACAAAGCCACATCCTAACAACACTGATTGCCCATGGTGGTTCACACCGACAAACGAAATCAGAGGAATCTCGTATCTGTTTGTTAAGCATGTTGTATCTATAGTGATGGTATCACAAAAGTAACTATATGTAGTCCTCGACCGGGCATCTGCCCAAAACACATTTCTCAAGTGCCCATCATTGTCAAGATCCATCAAGTAAAAAAAATTGGGATTTGTCAATTTCATGCGGCAGAAATAATTATACAGTGCATGTCCATCCCCATCTTTAAGTTCCAAGTGTTTCAAGTGATCAACGGAACTGATACCCTCTCTTTGGTCAACATTTGAGCATCCACTACAACCATTAAGAGTAGTTGATCTATAAAGCTTGATGGTATGAACTTCGGTTACAGGATGCAGTTGTGGCTGTGCTTTCTTCGCAGCAAGAATCATCTTTTTATGTGACTTGTAAAATCGAGTGATTTGTGGATTCACTGGATGGTTGTGTTCAAGCTCCACTTCAACTATTCTCCACCTTTTGGTGTCAACCAACCTAATAATTATCATTGCAGGACAACCAGTTCTAGTTTCCGGCCTTGGATTGTTGGCTTCACTCTTTTTCTTAAATCCTGCACTGCTGCAGCTAAGTTTAGCTCTATATCGCTCCTTTCTCTTAGATCGGAACCACGAATTACTGACTCTGATGCCAAATCCCAGTTCCTTAGCATAAACGTTATAGAAGTCATATGCCTCATCAAAAGAATCAAACTCCAAACCTACTGTTGGCAGTGGAGGATTCTTCTTTGACTGTGCTTCCCCAGATTCGTTACCATTGTCCACAAAGGCACCATCGCCATCCACCTCATACTCGTCACATTCATCAAAGATAGGCTCACTATTAAGACAGACTTCCTCCATCTGAAAGAAAGATCTCACATAATCATAGTTTTGCAGCCGTAGGCCGTTGGGTACATTTAGAAACAACGAGAACGAATTATCCAGAAAGCAAACATGACAAAGTTCAATAATCAAATTTTGTGGTTATATATCGTACAACTAACTGAATTATGAATCCAGTAACACAGTGCCATCGTACGTGTACATCATCTGACTATATAATTCCAAAAGCATGTAACTGATGGCATTTGCCCCAGGCTTCTCTTGAGAGGTTTACTTACAATATGCAAATCTATGGGGCCTTGTGATACATGAGATTCTATATATATTTTTTATACCTTGGGCACATGAGACACTTGCGTTTGAGGAACCGACGAAACCTGAACCTACTTGTTTCACAGGATAACGTTCACGAATAGTTCTCTCAATTATTAGAGATAAATCACGTTAAAACTGAGCATGTAGGTAGAGAACTTACATTTCAACCTGTTTCACCCTTCATCCTTTATATTCACTGCTTAATACTTGGCCCTCGTGAATATGAAAAAGACCAATATCAAACTCCATGGCTAACCTTCAAGATAGTCTCGTTTCAATCAATGCAATTGTAGATAGCAAGCATTCAGAGTACTAAATTGATTTGCAAAATTACGAATAACGTTATCTTCATTCAAGCAAATTTGCACTGTTTATAAAGCTAACTGCTAAATAAATCACCCTTCTAGTAACCCTGAAATTATAATCTTCTCATTAAGCAACTGCAAGTCTACATCTCAGTTTATCTGTTATGCCAAAACAATGGACGCTCATAATTACATCAACAACGTCATAAAACTTGACGTGCAAGCATGAGAATCGCTGAAAGGCAATCCAAGTAAATGAGACAAAATGTCGTAATCATTTCTTTGTATATGTTCGCGAATAAACAGACTTTTCCGCTCTCTTTCTCGACAAACAATTTCAACAATTACAAAAGTTACTCCACCAGATTTTTAAAATCGTCCAAACAAACCGAATTCATCGAGCCCTATGAGAGGAGCATTTTTCAATCAATTCAATGCCCTAATTACTGAAATTATGCAGCGATATATTGAGAATCACGGTGATCTTACAGAATCGACGGAGGATAACCGGTGCGGAGCAGAATCGCCACGATTTTGAAGCCCAATTGATCTACCGAGCTTGGTCCGCTGGGAAGAAGCACGAGTGGAGCTCCCAAACGCCTCGAGTAATGGGGATTCTTTCAACTCAATGAGCTGACACGTGGTCTACTGTTCATTTTCGTTCTATTTATTTTTAGGTCCTCGCATTTTCACTTATTTCCAAATAGTGCCCAGGTTTTCATCCTTTTATATGAACGTCCCACAAATTTTATGTAATTGTAATTTTAGCTAAATATATGGTTTAATGTCCAATGTTTTGTTTTTTTAGGGTTAAATAAAATTTCTAAATCTATGTAACAATATAGTCCCTTAACTTTAGTTTATAACAATATAGTCCCTGAATTTAAATCTTTTTACGTTGCAGCCCTTTTAAATTTTAATATTAATATATAACCGTTTAATTCTTATTTTTTAATACAATAAATCCTTCGAAATAGAGTGACCAATTGATCGGTCCGTATTTAATTGTTTTTAGTTATAAGACAAAGTTGAACAATGTTATAATATTATATTTAGTCTTATTTGTTTTAATTATAGATTGATTTGGGTTTGTGGGACATCCGATAAAATTGTAATGATACAGAGAAGATTAACATGACCCCTGCGCAAGGATGACACGCACAAATCCAGAGATGGTATCAGAGTCAGTCATCGGACGATGTGCCAGCCTTCTCGCTGTTCTCCAAAAGGGGGTAGACACGAGGCGGTGTGCCAGTAAGGACTCTGGCCCCAAAGGAGGTGGATTTGGGGGCGGTCCCACATTGATTGGAGGAAGGAAAGAGTGTCAGCGATGACGCTGGCCCCGAAGGGGGGTGGATTATGATGTCCCACATTGGTTGGGGGAGGAGAACAAACCACCGGTGTGGAAACCTTCTCCTAGCAGACGCATTTTAAAGCCTTTAGGGGAATCCCGAAAGGGAAAGCCCAAAGATGACAATATCTACAAGCCGAAAATTCTCTAACTCAACTATACCTTGACTCTCGTAAATTCTATATTTTGTGTAACACAGAACGACTGGTTTGAACGTTTGAAAATCACTGATTTTTGCAGTCGTTACTCTACGTTTTGGATTAATAACGGCTTTTTTGGAAAAAGAATGAATGCAGTGTAATATACCTTTCATATATCCTTGAACTCTATACAAATGTAGGGAGAAACGTATATCACGTCAGATAATCGCTACAAAATCACTAAAACTAACAAACGCTTTTAATGTGACTACATCAAATTCCACGCCTCGTTAAGCTCGTGATTCGTTTTGTTTTTCAGTTCAGACTTTAAAAGCGAGCGGTTGAAACATTTTACATAAAGCTATGGTACATATCAATTACCGCAGGGTTTTGCTCGTGTTCACGTTTTTTCACGCTACCTTATATGGTAAAGCTATGCACTTGATGGTCTACCACTGCATGAACACTGATTTTTAGTAGCTCTCGACACGAAAAAAAGACTAAAACTAACCAATGCGTTTAATGTGACTATATCAAATTCCACGCCTCATTAAGCTCGTGATACGTTTTGTTTTCCAGTTCAAGCTTTAAAAGGAAGACGTTTAAACGTTTTACCTAAAGCTATGGTACATATCAATTACCGCAGGGTTTTGCTCGTTTTCACGTTTTTTCACGCTACCTTATATGGTAAAGTCATACATTTGATGGTCTCCCACTGCATGAACACTGATTTTTAGTAGCTCTCGACACATAGAAAAAAATAAAAATTTAAAGGTTAGAACAATGACTAAATAAAAGTCGGTGAAATCACGAGGATTAGACCTTGAGTTTTCCACCTCCAAATATTGTTGAATTACAAAAACGACACTACCACCTCTAAAATAGGGTAACCAATTGCGTGTACTTATTTCATTGTATTTGGTTCTAAAGCAATGTTGAATTATGTTAAGATGCTATAATTCTCGCAATTTGTTTGTTTGAATGATTATAGATTGATTTGTGTTTGTTTGTAAACTTTTAATATTTTTTATTTAAATAATTATGAATGGGTGATAAAATAATTTTTAAAAAAATTTATTTTTTTAACAATCTGACAATCCAACCTAACCCTTTTATTTTCTGGGTTGGGTTACTAATTCAACCAACCCGAACATAAAATTACCTCAACCCAACTCGACTCGACCCATATACACCCCTCATTTTAACTCAAGTTTTATGTAAATCTAAAAAAACAAATAATTATGTATTTTAGCAAATATTAATACATTTTTTACTGTGGTTAAAAAAAAAAAAAGTTAAAGGTCGTTTTGGTCTATTATTTTAAATTTTCGGTCTATTTTAGTCCTTATACTCACAATAAAACTTAGAAATCGGCTTACACTGATAAATTCTAAATTTTATGTAACACAGAAGGACTAGTTTGAACGTTTAAAAAATCAGTTTTAAATTTGTAGTCGTTACTTTACGTTTTGGATTAACGACTTTTCTGGAAAAAGAATGAATGTAGTGTAATATATACCTTTCATATATCTCTCGACTCTATACACATGTAGGGAGAAACGTATAGCACGTCAGATAATCGCTACAAAAGGACTAAAACTAACAAACGCTTTTAATGTGACTACATCAAATTCCACGCCTCGGTAAGCTCGTGATTCGGTTTGTTTTTCAGTTCAAGTTTTAAAAGCAAGACGTTTAAACGTTTTACCTAAAGCTATGGTACATATCAATTACCGCAGGGTTTTGCTCGTTTTCACGTTTTTTTCTCACTAACCTTATATGGTAAAGCGCCTCGTTAAGCTCGTGATTCGTTTTGTTTTTCAGTTCACGCATTAAAAGCAAGACGTTTAAACGTTTCACCTAAAGCTATGGTACATATCAATTACCGCAGGGTTTTGCTCGTTTTCACGTTTTTTTCTCACTAACCTTATATGGTAAAGCGCCTCGTTAAGCTCGTGATTCGTTTTGTTTTTCAGTTCACGCATTAAAAGCAAGACGTTTAAACGTTTCACCTAAAGCTATGGTACATATCAATTACCGCAGGACTTTGCTCGTTTTCACGCTTTTCCACACTAACCTTATATGGTAAAGCTATGCACTCGATGGTCTCCCACTGCATGAACACTGATTTTTAGTAGCTCTCGACACATAGAAATAAAAAGAATTTTAGGGGTTAGAATAATGACTAAATAATGCAAAGCCGGTGAAACCACGAGGATCACCGTCCTTCCATTAAAAATCTCTAAATGCTAACACGGTACAACTGAGACGGAGGATCTCAGCTACTCGTGCATCCTACATCTGGGCAAAAAAAAAAAAAAAAAAAAAAAAAAATGAGCATAACTCAATCGTAATCATCACATTTTCTTTCTCCAAGGTCAAATATAAAAATACGTCACACGAGAAATCAATAGTGTTAGGTGAACACGACTCTCAAAGTTTAAATCTCGATACTTCACATTCGCTATATTATAAAAATACGTCACACGAGAAATTAATAGTGTTAGATAAACACGACTCTCTACAATGGTATGATATTGTCCACTTTGAGCATAAAATTCTCATGGCTTTGCTTTGGGTTTCCCGAGAAGGTCTCACACGAATGGAGATAGTATTCCTGGATTATAAACTCATGATCATTCTCTAAATTAGCGGATGTGTGGGACTTTCATCCAACAAATAGTATATCTCAGGAACAGTGGAGAAAAAGGGGAGTACGATACTCTCGTAATAAAAATTGTTTCCTAACGAACGTGTAGCTAAATTTTTTATTTGATTGTAAACCCGAGTATAGTTTAATTAATTTATTTAGACATATTTTATCATCAAGAGGTCAGAGGTTGGAATTTTTATACAAGTAAGAAGATGGAGGGAGAAAAAAGGAAAGAAAAAGAGGGGCGCAAGTTAGCAAGGAGTATATCATGCGCTTGTCATTGTTCAAAGCTTCACTGTTGTTGCCCTCTAATTTTGTTTATAAATAATTTCGGCTCTGAGTCTCTCTCTTTATTCATTTTCTTCTTCTTCGTCTTCAATTTCTCTCAACGTGAATTTGATAAAACGAAAAAAACAGCAAAAATTAAAGGGAAAACCAAACGAACGAACAAAGCCCTCAAAAGAGAGAGCAAAATGAAGCAGAGTATATCTGAGGCAGTATCTTCATCCACCACGGGATTGACGGAGCAATCTCAATCCTCCTCGTCGTCGTCGTCGGCGACGTTGGAGAAGTCTCAATCCATATCGGCTGCGGCGGCGGCGGAGGATTTGGCCGTAGGGTCGAGAGATGGCGGCGGGGCACAAGAAACGGTGACTGTCGATCGGCGGGGGGATTTCTCTGCCGTGTGTAGATGGACAGTACAAAATTTCCCGAGAATCAAGGCTAGGGCTCTATGGAGCAAGTACTTCGAGGTCGGAGGTTACGATTGCCGTCTGTTGATATATCCGAAGGGGGATTCCCAAGCGCTACCGGGGTATATTTCAATCTACCTTCAAATCGTGGACCCGCGCGGTACATCGTCGTCCAAATGGGATTGCTTTGCGAGCTATCGTTTGGCCATCGTCAACGTTCTGGATGATTCGAAGACCGTTCATCGGGATTCTTGGCATCGATTCTCTAGCAAGAAGAAATCTCACGGATGGTGCGATTTTACTCCCTCTTCCACCGTGTTTGATTCTAAGCTTGGCTATTTGTTTAATAATGAGTCCATTTTGATCACTGCTGATATTCTAATCCTCAATGAGTCTGTAAACTTTACCCGGGATAACAATGAGCCAGCCTCATCTATGATGATGGCATCATCGGTTGTTGCTTGCCCTGTGCCTGAGGTGCTCAGCGGCAAGTTCACCTGGAAAGTTCATAATTTTAGTTTGTTTAAAGAAATGATAAAAACCCAGAAAATAATGAGCCCCGTGTTCCCAGCTGGCGAGTGTAATTTGAGGATTAGCGTCTATCAGAGCTCAGTTAATGGGACTGAGTATTTATCAATGTGTCTAGAGAGTAAGGATACCGAAAAGACAGTAATATTACCTGATAGGAGTTGTTGGTGTTTGTTTCGGATGTCCGTGTTGAACCAGAAGCCTGCTTTGAATCACATGCATCGAGACTCATATGGGAGATTTGCAGCTGATAATAAGAGTGGGGATAATACCAGTTTGGGGTGGAATGACTACATGAAGATGTCTGATTTTGTTGGGCAAGATTCTGGTTTTTTAGTTGATGATACCGCTGTGTTTAGTACCTCTTTTCATGTGATCAAGGAATTTAGTAGTTTTTCGAAGAATGGTGGATTTATTGGTGGTAGAAATGGGAGTGGAATTAGGAAATCAGATGGTCACCTAGGCAAATTCACGTGGAGGATTGAGAACTTCACAAGGTTGAAGGATCTTTTGAAGAAGAGGAAGATTACAGGTCTTTGCATCAAGAGCAGGAGATTCCAGGTGGGGAATCGAGACTGTCGTCTTATTGTTTATCCTCGAGGTATGCCTGAACTTCTTACCAAAAACTTATGCTACAAACATGAAACCAAAATTATATTCATAAGAGAAATATTCAAAGAGGATGAGATTTCCTACAGGCTACAAGAGAGTAAGAAAAAGAAACTCAAGCATCTAGAATTGTATGCCATATATATTGTATCTGTTAATTATATATAATTCCGTGTTTAAAACATTTGTAGATTTCTCTTAGTAGTTTTGAACTCTGTTTGACATTCTTAGCCTGCTGTGGCTGAGGAGTGCATAATTTGTTTTTGTTCTTTATCATGGTTCTTTCAGCTGAACTTATTTCAAGCACGTCTTGCTGCGCATGATGTGTCTGCTTTGAGATCAAAAAATGTAGATGCCTCATGTCTGGTCTGAAGTTAAAAAATTTATTGATGGACATAGCTATCAAGGTGAAAAACATGAAATGCATGCGGGTCATAGTTACACGAACTCTCCATATCTTCTTTCTGGAAATGGTTTGAGTTGAGACAATATATGGTTAGACCATGATAGATGTCTCTGATATCATTGTTATTCTTTCCATATTTGTGGAGTTGCATGTTAAGTTGATTAGCAATTTAACGGGACACATATATTGTAGTTTATTGTTAGTCTTCGTTTTAGGACACGTTGATTAAATTGCTCTTTCTACTTGCTGGTATCAGGGCAGTCTCAACCACCATGTCACCTTTCAGTCTTCCTTGAAGTTACGGATTCAAGAATCACTTCCAGTGAGTGGAGTTGTTTTGTGAGTCATCGGTTGTCAGTTGTGAACCAGAAGATGGAAGAGAAGTCTGTTACAAAGGAGTCCCAAAACCGGTACTCCAAAGCTGCAAAAGACTGGGGATGGCGTGAATTTGTCACACTTACTAGCCTCTTTGATCAGGATTCCGGTTTTCTCGTTCAGGATACTGTAATATTCTCAGCAGAGGTTCTTATATTAAAGGAGACATCTGTGATGCAGGATTTTATTGACCAAGACGTGGAGACGACTGGTTCCAGCTCTGTGATGGATAAGGTAGCAAAAAAAAGTTCATTTACATGGAAAGTGGAGAACTTTTTGTCCTTCAAGGAAATAATGGAGACCCGTAAAATCTTTAGTAAATTCTTTCAAGCTGGTGGATGTGAGCTCCGCATTGGTATGTCTTTTGCATATTCCTTAATTAGGTGGAAGCCTTGTTGTTTGTATCTTTTTGAAAAAATTGTCGTAAGTATGTATTTTAAATTTATTTCAAACATTGCAGGCGTCTATGAGTCCTTTGACACCATTTGCATCTATCTGGAGAGTGATCAGTCTGTTGGCAGTGATCCAGATAAAAACTTTTGGGTTAGATACAAAATGGCCGTGGTGAATCAAAAATATCCAGCAAAAACTGTATGGAAGGAGTCTTCTATTTGTACAAAGACATGGAATAATTCAGTTTTGCAATTCATGAAGGTGTCAGATATGCTAGAGGCAGATGCGGGGTTTCTTGTACGAGACACGGTGGTTTTCGTATGTGAAATATTGGATTGCTGCCCTTGGTTTGAGTTTTCAGATCTTGAGGTAAGTGGATTTTGTCTTGGTTTTAGAAAAATGAAAGAATACAAAAGGGTATACAGTATGAAGGGTGGCCAACCAATAGAATACTATAATAAAATGGGTTCCAATCCCGAATAATAAGATAGAAAATAAATATTTGAGTGATGATATGAAATATTACAAAATGGATACTATATCCAAGAGGTTCTATCCAATTGCTTTAAGACCATTAAGTCTATAGCTTGAGGAGGAGGTGCAAAATCTTTTCTTATAAATTTTCATATGCATCAAGAGCTACAATCTCACGGGAGTTATATACTTAAGCTTAACTCTTTTTCTTTTTCCTTGCATTATTGCGTTCTTGTCTTATGTCAGTAAGTGAAAGTTATTGACATTTAACCTTTTGATCTTGAGTTCTATAATAGAATTGTTAGAGGAAGAAGACTATCTGAAGGAAGCCATAATTTTAAGTGCATTAAAATGGATAAAATCAAAAATCGCATAGAAGAATATATTTTCTTTCTCCTGATTTTTATCTGACAAGTGGTTCACATTTCTGCTATATGTTTATCAATAGAAGCGTAGAACTGATTAGGGAAAAGGAAGAAATGTATGGATACTTATTCTGATATCTCTTGAGCTACAATTTTGGATAAATTCTGAAAGTTATTTCTTATAGGTTATTTAGAAATCAGTTATTCTAAAATTAATATTTTAAAAATTCTTCCCATATCTTTTACAAGACAAGATGGTTATGTGATTGTTTTCAAGCGTACTCTTCCTTCGCAGGTTTTGGCTTCAGAAGATGATCAGGATGCTTTGACTACTGATCCAGATGATCTCATTGATTCTGAAGACAGTGAAGGAATAAGTGGTGATGAAGAAGACATTTTTAGAAACCTTCTCTCTACAGCCGGATTTCATCTAACATATGGAGATAATCCTTCACAACCACAGGTCACTTTGCGAGAAAAACTTTTGATGGATGCTGGTGCAATTGCAGGCTTTCTTACTGGACTTCGTGTTTATCTTGATGATCCTGCTAAAGTTAAGCGCTTGCTTCTTCCTACTAAGCTATCCAGTAGCAATGATGGGAAAAAGGTCTCAAAGACAGATGAGTCTTCCCCCAGTTTAATGAATTTGCTTATGGGAGTCAAAGTTTTACAGCAAGCAATCATTGATTTACTCTTGGATATAATGGTCGAGTGTTGCCAACCTTCAGAAGGGGGCTCTGGGGACCATTTGGAAGCAAATTCAAAGCCTTCCATTCCTAGCAGTGGAACTACTACTACACCACTGGAAGGTGAAAATGAAAATGGAGCAATAGAGGCTGCAGATTGTCCTCCATTTCAGAGATTGGATACTGTTGATGAAAGTAGTAGTGCACCTGCTGTACAAAGCTCGGACATGACTAGAACTGATAGGCAGGGCAGGTCTCAACCTGAAGAGCTAATACATCCACCTGAAACATCTGCTGGGGTTTCAGAGAGTGTCTTCCTTCGTACAAAGGTACATTTTGTTGCTGCTTGACTGGTGAATGACTTTCTTTTGTTCATTGATTTTTATTGGTAGCACCAATTGAATTTGCAGACCAAGTGGCCTGAGCAATCTGAGGAGCTTTTAGGCTTGATTGTGAATTCATTGAGAGCCCTAGATGGGGCTGTCTCCCGAGGATGTCCTGAGCCAAAAAGACGGCCTCAATCCGCACAAAAGATGTCTCTTGTGCTGGATAAAGCTCCCAAGCATCTACAGTCTGACCTGGTTGCACTAGTACCCAAATTAGTTGAGCATTCAGAACATCCTTTGGCTGCTGGTGTGCTTCTAGAACGGCTTCAACAGCCCGGTGCTGAGCCAGCACTCCGGATACCTGTAAGCACAGTGTTCTTTATTCCTCCTTTCTACTCGTATTCACTGAATTACTTTTGACTTTCCTGATTTTCTTGTGTAATGCCCGTGCTTTCTGTGGTTTATGCTGTGCTGGAATTTTAGTTTCTTCTAAAATTTGATTTGAGAACGCTTCTCTCTTAATTGGGACATTGATTTTTTCCTTAGGTTTTTGGTGCTCTTAGTCAATTGGAGTGTGGTACTGAAGTTTGGGAACAGGTTCTATTTAAATCTATTGAGTTTTTAGCAGATTCAAACGATGAGCCTCTTGCTGCAACTATGGATTTTGTTTTCAAAGCTGGAGCTCAGTGCCAACATCTCTCTGAAGCAGTATGTATATGGAATGAATGGGCTTTATTTATATTTTCTGCAACCTTTTTACTCTATTATTGTGTTTACTTTTCTGAGTACTACAACCTTATTCTGCTTCATTCCATAGGTGAGATCTGTTCGTGTTAGGCTGAAGAATTTGGGCATGGATGTTTCCCCATGTGTTCTTGATTTATTAAGTAAAACAGTAAATAGCTGGGGTGATGTTTCTGATATTATACTCAGAGATATTGATTGTGATGATGATGCTGATGATTTCCACTCAAAGATATCACGTGAGCTTTTCTTATTTGGGGAACCTGGCCCTGCTTCAGAAAGTCTGCATCCGTTGGATGAGCAGGATTTACATGCTGCTCGTCATTTTTCTGATATTTATATCTTGATTGAGATGTTATCTATACCTTGTCTTGCCGTCGAAGCATCACAGACATTTGAGAGAGCTGTAGCTCGTGGTGCCATCACAGCTAAATCTGTTGCTGTGGTGTTGAAAAAACGTCTTGCTCAAAAAGCAAATAGCAATGCTAGATTCGTAGCTGAAAGCTTCCAGCATGGAGATTCTGTAATAGATGGTGAACCTAGTGAGCAGCTGAGAGTCCAGCGGGATGATTTTACTTCTATTGTTGGTCTTGCCGAAACATTAGCACTCTCTAGAGACCCTTGCGTTAGAGGATTTGTGAAAATGCTTTATCCATCATTGTTTAAGTGGTATGCAAGTGAATCTTATCGAGCCAGGATGCTGAAAAGATTGGTTGACCGTGTCACCAGCAGTGCAGATAATAACCGTGAAGTAGATATGGATTTGGAAATTTTGGTTACCTTAATTGGTGATGAACAAGAAATAATTAGACCTGTGCTAAATATGATGCGGGATGTTGCAGAACTAGCAAATGTTGACCGTGCTGCTCTCTGGCACCAGTTATGTGCTACTGAAGATGAAATCATCCGTATCCGTGAAGAAAGCAAAGTAGAAATTTCAAATATGATGAAAGAAAAAGCTGTTCTTTCACAAAAACTTGGTGAATCTGAAGCCATGATCAATCGCCTAAAGGTATTTAATTCTTGCTTACCCATGTACATTTCTCAGAAGTTAGATTCAGTTGCCCATGGAACGGGTATATAGATGGCGAGATGTAAGGAATCATCACGTCAAAGAAAACATGGTGAATTTAAAACTAATATATATATATATATAACACAATTTTGATGTAAAATTTACGCAGTTATCCCATTACTGGTTTATGATTGTCAGTCTTAAAAAAAATTGACAGGCTGAGATGAAGGCTGAGATGGAGAGATTTTCTCGCGAGAGAAAGGAACTTTCTGAACAAATGCATGACATTGAGAGTCAGCTTGAGTGGCTTCGCTCTGAGCGAGATGATGAGGTTGTGAAGTTAACATCAGAGAAGAAAGTTCTCCATGATCGTCTCCATGATGCTGAGACTCAAATTGCGCAGTTGAAATCCCGAAAACGTGATGAGATGAAGGTATCAATTGACTTTAAGCTAATGTCTATTCAACTAATGGCTATCCTTTCTTCACGGGCAGAAAATTGTTTGGATGATAACAATCTGAATTTACCATTACCTATGCACACATGTTCCGAGAAGTATGGATAATAAATTGAACTGTAACCAAAAGACTAACAGAAAAACATTTGCCCAAGCCATAAAAGCCTCAAGATTTTTGTTCACATCTTGTTGCTACGTTCCTTATCCATTGCTATGACGATTGTTTGCTGGGCTTGAAGAAATAAAAGGATTAAGTTGCTCTGTGCCCACATGTTAGGGAAGTTTAGCTGTTTTCCTTCTAATAGTTGGTTGTTGCCTAGTTAAGCTTGTTAATGACATGAATCTCTCATGTGGCAGAAAGTGGTTAAGGAAAAAAATGCACTTGCTGAGAGGTTAAAGAGTGCTGAAGCTGCTCGAAAAAGATTTGACGAACAACTGAAACGGTATGCAAATGAAAATATGACGAGGGAAGAAATCCGGCAGTCATTGGAAGATGAAGTTCGCCGGCTTACACAAACAGTTGGACAGACTGAAGGAGAAAAGAGGGAGAAGGAGGAGCAGATTGCTCGATGTGAAGCATATATTGATGGGATGGAAGCTAAATTGCAGGCCTGCCAGGTTTTTTTCCTACTTCTACCATGATACTAATCTATCTGTTAGATTTTCATCAGCTCATTTAAATTGCGGTTTTCTGCCAAATTTAACGAATAAATAAGCTCAGTGATCTTACAAATGTTATAATAGCATTATAGTTGATAAATTATGTATAGGTCTTGTTAAATCTACATCATACTTGGAAAAATCTATTCAACAGTGAAGATTTATTGTAGAAGTAACTTTATTGTAGAAGTAACTTTATTGTAGAAGTAACTTTATTCGTATGGGGCTCATCTATAGTTAGAATTTCTTGATGACAACAGTAAAAACAAGGGAATAGGGAAGTAATCCTGGATCTTATCAATGGCAACAGAGCATATTCTTGGGGTGGATCCAAAATCTAGAAAACATTATGGCATCCATGAACTTGATGAAAAGCAGAGGCTACAAAACTGAAATGAAGGGTGTTTTACGCAAAAGCTTTGGGGATGGGTTTGTAACAACCATAGAACCTGAAATGTTTTTGCCTGAGACACTGGAAGAGGAGCGAGAGTTGGAGGTGGAACATGGGAGGTTTCACTTGGTTTTGATGTGTTAGAAAGAATCAAAGATCTCAGTTGGAATTGGTTAGCATTGGAATAATATCTGCTCAGGTATTTGATGGCTACGAGCTTGCAAGTTAGGTTGGAAAGCAGTGGGATGATGTGACGATGATAGTGGAGATGAAATGCACTTGGGATTGGGGGAAATTGAGATTGAGAGGCTAGGGTAGTTTCTTTGGAGAGATGAAGTAATATTTACTACTGGCAATCTTGCATAGGTATCTAGCAGACGAGCGTAAAAAGAAATAGAATAAATCACGATGAACATGAACCTCGAGAAGTAGGAAGAATGTGAGCTAGATCAGGCTGGAGGTGAAGTCATATGAGCATTAGGCAGGCTCTAAGAAGTAACAAGAATTGAGTTATCTCGCCAGTGGCAGCAACTATTTGGTGGGAAAATGTGCGAGAGGTAAGATGTGATCTACTACGAGACTGAAGTGCGATTCAAAGCGAAAGTTTCAACGAGGGCGGGATTCAGAGGGAAAAGTTGCTGGAAGGAAAGGAAGGAGAGGCCAGGAGCAGCAATGACTTGATGTTGTTGATGACATTGGCATTTTTACCATGACAATTTACTTTTTTCAACGAAGAGCGGGGGAGTTTGTCGAGAGGTGTGAAACGGGGACCGACCTATTCATTTAGATGAAAAAAAGTTAGAGAAGTTTTAGAACTAAACCCACACTCAAAACACAGTGTGCCACTGCCTCTTTCTCTTCTTTATTGTAACTGAACAATTCTTGAGGCATGTTGGATTGATGCAACCTTTCCTTCTCTTGCAGCAATATATCCATTCACTTGAAGCATCACTACAAGAAGAGATGTCCAGACATGCCCCTCTCTATGGTGCCGGTTTGGAAGCTCTGTCAATGAAGGAGCTGGAGACATTATCCCGAATTCACGAAGAAGGATTAAGGCAAATCCATACTCTTCAGCAGCGCAAAGGGAGTCCAGCTGGCAGTCCTCTCGTGAGCCCTCATTCCCTCGCTCACAGTCACGGGTTGTACTCTGCAGCACCTCCCTCGATGGCTGTCGGGATGCCTCCTTCACTCATGCCCAATGGCTCAGGGATCCACAGCAATGGACATGTGAATGGTGGTGCAGTTGGACCATGGTTCAACCATGCTTGATCGATCGAACGCTTGGTCGTCACAGCCACAATGGTAACACAGCCACTTTTTTCTCCTTAATAGAGCGCTATAAGATGGATAACATCACGAGAGAAGAATGTTACTGTTTTGAGTTGGCATTTTGACTGGTTTACCGGTTCGGGGAGCGGAATGGGAGATTGAACGATATAGCAAATCGTTTCTAAATATAGGGTTCTCATGATCGAGTTTGTGAGGTTTCTAGTTGATGATTCCATTCTTAACATCCAGCAGTTACAAATGCCATTCATATGCATTTCTCTTTTCAAGTCATGAAGTTCATTTTAGGTAAAATAGCCCATTCCAGAAAAGCTTTTACCATTTGGTTTCTTTATTCATTACAAGTTCTTTTCTTACCATCTTCTTCTCTTATTCAATTTCGTTACATGGCTTTACGAAACTGACATCGACTAAATAACGTCTTAAAACAGTTGAATCAAGAGAAGTTTGTGTCGGTTAGTAGTAACCAACTACATTGTTCATGCTCTGTCTTGGTATGAATATTGAACAAAAATGGACAGTTTAGCATCGAGTTAGCCGAAGTAGCTCGAGTGAAGGAAACAAAAAATAGACGTTCTAGCTGTATAATTTCATTCATCAAAGGTTATGTTTCAACGTTCTTTGGTTTAAGAGGTTCTAGTCGTATAATTTCATTCATCAAAAGCTCGAGTGAAGGTTTTTAATTTATAATTTTGGAATCAATTAATTAATTTTTTTCATTGATTAAAAAAAAAAAACAATAATTCCAACAGATGCTTGGAAACAAGCAATCCATGGATTTGAAAGGATTTGAAAGGATTTAAAAACCTACCAAATCAAACAATCCACAGATAATAAAATTGAAAGCCGTCAAAGGAAGGAGCAATTATCACTATACATTAAATTACTTCCCATATTGTAAATATTTGAATAAACTTTCCACAAAATATTAAAACTACCAAATCTCCCTAATAAATGAAACTTCTTCATTATTGAAAATTGTGATTATTTTTTTTATATATTTTTTCTCCGTATTTCTCAATAAAATATTAAATTTGTTAGCCAAATAAAAAAACCCTTATGATTAATTTTTTTTTTAAAAAACCGACCTAAAAAGTAGATAACAAAATAACAATAATGAAACTTAGAGATAAAAAAAGTAGTATTTAAGACATACATAAACAAAATGGTTATCAAACCCGACCTAAATATTGTATAAATAACCGATATATAAGTAGAATATGGTTCTTGTTCGGTAGACGGTCCTAATTTGACTCTAATGTTGATCATCCACTTCCCACATATTTTCCTTTTCTCTTTTCCTGAAAGTTCATAAATGGTTTGAAAATTCATTCTGTAATTTATAATTTATAATATGTTTGTGTTGAGGTAATTAATTTATTATGGATGTGAGGTGGTGCCCATTGTTATTCCTCCTACTCCCACCCCTTCTTCCACATCCTTTTGTTTTCCTTTTGTTTTCTTTTCATTTTCCTCTGTTTTATCTATTTTTGCATGGCAGAGCAAATTGATGATCCCTCAATTCAAGCATGGCCCCTAATTATAGGTTTCTTTAGGTCATTTCCATGGTTGGCACTTCCATTTCTCATCATTCCTTCCTTCTCTCTTTCTCTCCTTTTCTCTTTTCTGTGAGCCTCTTTTCTGCAGCATGAAGAATGTCTGTTGGCCCTACTTTGATCCTGAATTTGATACCCTTCCTGAGAGGATCAATGGCCCAACGTAAGTGCTTTACCTCCACAAGTTAATCCCCTCGTCCAAATCAATCCTAGTTCTTATTTCTTCTTCTTCTTCTTCTTCTTCTTTCTGTAGTTGCAGGGTCTGTATTGACAATGAAAGCATGGAGGATTGCACCATTGTCAAGGTACCAATAATGGGTTTCTAAGCTATTCTTGGTCTGTTTGTTTATTGCCTGTGCTACTGGTTGATCTAAAGGGCTCCTCCATTTTTGGTGCAGGTGGATAGCTTGAACAAACAAGGTCTTCTTCTTGAGGTGGTTCAGATTTTGACGGATTTGAACCTTTCTATCTCTAAAAGCTACATTTCTTGTGATGCAGGCTGGTTCATGGATGGTAAATTCTTGTTCTTTCCTCTTTCTTTCTATGAATCTGAACAAATGTTTCCCATCTCTTCTCATGGGGTTTTTTTTCTTTTCTTTTTTTTTTTTCCTTTGTTGCAGTTTTTCATGTGAAAGATGAGAACAGCCACAAACTAACCGATCAGAAAGTCATCAACTCCATCCAGCAGGTCCATAAAATTCCACTCGGTCTTGTCTTTATTGTTGATGGCTAATTTAAAAAATGATCATGGGTTCATAAGTAAGGAATATATATCTTCATTGGTATGAGGTCTTTTGGAGAAGCTCAAAGCAAAGCCATGAGAACTTATACTCAAAGTGGACAATATCATACCATTGTGGAGAGTCGTTATTCTGGTATCAGGGCTATGTCAATAGAATTCTCAGATGTCGAACAAAGGGTTTACTTTGTTTGAGAACTCTAGAGATCGGAGTCGAGTCTTGATTAAGGAGAGATTGTTTGAGGGCTACATAGGTCTCATGAGAGGCTCTATGGTGTATTGTTTGAGGACTCTAGAGATAGGAGTCGAGTCTCGATTAAGGAGAGGTTGTTCGAAGGCTACATAGGTTTCAAGGGAGGCTCTATGGTATATTTTGTTTGAGGGAAGGATTGTTGGGAAGGAGTCCCACCTTGACTAATTTAGGAATGATTATCAGTTTATAAGTAAGGAATACATCTCCATTGGTATGAGGCCTTATGGATTTATAAGTAAAGAATACATCTCTACTCGAACGAGGCCTTTTGGGAAGCCTTCATCGTACCCTCATCCATGTTTAAGGGTCTCCCTCTATATTTATCTCTCTGTTTTCTATGGTGCAGGCCATTGGTACAACTAAGGGTCCTGACAACTCGGCCAAGACCAGAAGCTATGCTGAGAGCCTTCTGAAATCTGATAACTCCGGCGAGCATACAGCCATAGAAATAACTGGCACCGACCGGCCCGGTCTCTTTTCCGAGATATCTGCAGCATTGGCTGATCTTCATTGCAACGTTGTGGAGGCTCATGCTTGGAGCCACAATGCTCGTTTGGCCTGCATTGCTTACATTTCAGACCAGTCTACAGACAGTCCCATCGAAGATCCCCATCGGCTCGCCACCATTGAAGAGCATCTCTCCACTGTCCTTAGGGCGGCCACTGCCCCTCTGATCACCAGTTGGGCGCACACACTGCAACAAGAAGTGAAAAAATCAGCCACCATAACAACCAATGTTGAGAGGCGGCTTCACCAGCTCTTGCTCTCGGTTAAGGATTATGATTGGACTTCTGAATCCATTTCAAAGAGACGGAAAAGCAATGAAGAGTGGAGGAAGATAACGGTGAGGATTGAAAGCTGTGATCAGAAAGGATATTCCATTGTCAGCATTGAGTGTAAGGATCGGCCAAGGCTTATGTTTGACACAGTTTGTACTCTTACTGATATGCAATATGTAATTTTCCATGCTTCCATTAGCTCCAAAGGAGATAATGCTTTTCAGGTATCATCAACTCCAACCATTTTAATCTAACATTCTATCCACACCCAGAGTAAATTACAATTGAAAGTCAAGAATATGAAGTATTCTTCTAATCTATTGCTTTGAAATTGTGATGCAGGAGTATTTTATCAGACACGTGAATGGCTACGCCTTGAATTCAGAGAATGACAAGCAAAGGGTGGTAAAGTGCTTAGAGGCAGCTATTGAGCGTCGAGTTTGTGAGGTAAGACTAATTCTAATAGGTCGACATGGAAGGCCTTAAAATTGAAAATTCTAGACAGACACAGCCTTAGAATTCAATGATCTTGTAATTTAACGAAAGAAAGTAAAGAAAAACTTACATGGAGCTGGACTTTAATCCCTGCGCCACCATCAGGATGAAGCTGCAAGTGTATTGATGTTTATGTCTTTTTGAACACAATATTTGGTCAGGGAGTGAGGCTGGAGTTATGTGCAAACAACAGGGTGGGATTGCTATCAGACATAACAAGGGTCCTGCGGGAAAATGGGCTGAATGTGGTGAGAGCAGACATAGCAACACATGGAGAGAAGGCAATTAATGCATTCTACGTCAAAGACATTTCAGGCAAAGATGTAGACATGGAGATGGTGGAATCCATGAAGAAGGAAATTGGCCCTATTGTCCTTCGAGTCAAGAACGAGACAAGCCCTCCATCCACGCCTCAAATTACCAGGTCTCGTTTCTCCTTCAGCGACATGCTCAAGTCTCAGATTGAGCGCCTCTCTCACAACTTCATTGCCATCAGGCACTGATTCTGTCTTTTCCCTGGCAACAAGTCAAAGGGATTACAGCAGAAAAATGAAGAAAAAGTAAAAGATGACTGTTAGATGTTTATATGTGTATGGTATTGACATAGAGTTGACTGTAAATAGTATGGGGTTTGGCAAAATGTGATGTGGCAGATGTTAGATGCAAATGTACTGTGGAGTAGAGATTTTCATACACATTCATATTAATGATGCAAAGAAATGACTGTATAGCATTGTGATTTGTTGAATGGAATTGACGGCTTCCATGAGCCTAAACCTTTGAATTTAGTAAGAAAATTCCTGTTCATAAGTTGGAGAAGATTTTTTCTTGAAGGGTTTGGTTTGAATCTGTTCTACTTATCAACTAATCTGACCTGTAGTGGATGGAATCAATAGAAAACTCATCATTTTTAGTTTTAAAAATAAGCTTATGTAGAAAACACACTTCATAGAGTGCAAATAGAAAATGCCATATAACCAATAATACCACAAAAAGAGCAAGAAAAGTTTGTAAAGAAAGGGATAACTGCTGCAACTCAACCCTTAAAAGAAAAAATAAAAAGATAAAAGGCCATCTTATGGAATGCTTTGGATCCGCTATCTCGATCATGATTTTCCTACCCCAAAGAGAAAGTTCTTCCCTTTTTGGCCAAAATTCATGACATTTTATAATAATGCTCCAAGTTCTGTGGGGGAAGATGTCAAAACATAATATCTGAAACGGGCAACAATACTCCATGCTCCAAGTGCTCACAATCCACCCTTTTGGGGTCCAGCGTCCTCGCTGGCACTCTCTCCATTTTCCAATCGATGTTGGACCCCCAATCCACCCCCTTTGTGGTCCAATGTCCTTGTTGGCACACTGCCTCCTGTCTGCTCAGCCTCCTCACTGGCACATTATCTGGTGTTTGACTCTAATACTATTTGTAACAGCCCAAGTCCACCGCTAACAGATATTGTCCTCTTTGGACTTTCTCTTTCGAGCTTCCCCTCAAGGTTTTTAAAAAGCATATGCTAGGGAAATGTTTCCATACCCTTATAAAAAATTCTTCATTTTCCGTGGATGTCACATGAGGGTTCACAAACATATCATCAATAGAAAGAAACCAGAAAGACAAAAGGAAAGTTAAACCCTCTCCTGAAGCTGTACCTCAGAGTTTGGGACCTTGAAGCCAACACGGGTATGGCATTCAACTTCTTTCCATTTTGACAATATAAAGCATGACATCTAAGAGACTGGATTCTCATCAATTTCAGTAGCTCTTTAACTGTAGAAAGCTGCAATTACATTTTTCATCATCAAAATGAATGTAAGAAGCACTCATTTTCCTTCTTCCAAACAACAATTTATTAAGCATCTAGATAAGAAATGTGCTGCATATAATTTAGACATCAGGGGAGCCAAGGCAAAATTTGAGAGAATTGTCAACCATGTGATCGGTATTATCCAATAGAGGATGACTCTAAAAGTCACAGAACAACAATTTCACTCCATATATGTTCATTCGATCATATGAAATAGTTCATCAGATCGATTTAGGTAACTTCCGGTTTCATCTATAATATATTCAGAAACACTCGTGCATCGGAAGCAACATGAATGTCACTAATGCATCTAAATTATGAAACGAATTCACATAGTTTTTACAAGATTCAACCGCAGCTAGAGTTGTTAAATCGTAATGTACTCGATCATATTCTGAAATTACAATCGACGAAAACTGAAGTTTAGAAAAAGACGAAGAGACGTTGAAAGCAGACCTGCTTCTTCGTTCGCGCCAAAATCCTTCGATACATGTTCTCCAGCCTCGTGTTCCTCCCCTGCGGCCTCCTCGTAGCCGCAGCCTAAATCATTGAGATATAGATGTTGCATTAAAAAAAACCTCCTCATACTCTGGTAAGCAACCTAAAAGAGAGCGAAAAATCAAAATGACGTACTCGATCCCAAGATCAATAGAGATCGATTTCATCGAAGCAAGTGATGACCTCCTCAACGAGGACTGATTGTGTCCTCTATCCCTCAGCAGAAGCGACGCTTTGGCATCATCGAGTCCAGGCCAAACGTCTAGTATCGCCTCCAAGTAACAGTTCGCCCAACCATTTCCCGCCATTACCGCAGCGCTCTAGATCTCTCGAACACACTGAAGAACAACGATCCACCAACGAGACGCTATATAAATGAAGTCGCAGTGGATCACGCTGGTGCATTGCAGTGCAAAACACAAGAGAGAAACAGAGATTCCGCGAAGGTTACGATGAATATGATTCTGATTCTGGTTCTGGTTCTGATTCTGATTCTGATTTTGATTCAGGTCGTAGCCGCCACCGGAGCGCCACCGGAGCATATGTCAGTTGAAAGCAATTGAAGGCAGTGATAGAGAATTTCGCACAAGTGGCGAGGCGTGCGAAGAGCAGCCCGGAAGAAGTTGGTAATTCAGTTTCATATTCTTTTTCTTCTTCCCTCTTAGAATATCAATAATTTTCTCTCTTTTTTGAAGTCCAATAATATCAAATAAATTATATTTTAAATTTGTAAAATGAAAAATATATATTTAGATAGAATTAAATGTATATTTAAATAAAATAAATAAATAAATATTTATTTATTTACCTCTTATTTTAACGGTAATAGAATTAAAAGAAGTGAATGATTATTTGTTCTCATTGGAAGAGAAAGTCCATAGAGAACACTATCGGCTAGGGATGAGCTTGAACTGTTACAATTACCTAACTCAACTTGATCGTATGATACAGAGTAGATTCGACAATTTGTTTGGGAACATGGAAAATTTTGTTTGGTAAATTACGTAACAAACAATATATTTGGATATAACGAGACTTTATCGTTAATTTTATTTTATGAATATAAAAACTATACGTGGCTATGGATGTTTTCTTAATTTTTAATTTTTAATTTCCCACAAAATTAAATAGGAGATAAACATTCAAATTTACCTATATAAAGTAATTAATATTTATGGATATTTATAAGAATTTAAATTTTATACTTGTATACTTTTTAACTTCTAGAAAATTAGAAGTACATGTCAGTTACCGATGAGTTGTTACCACTTTAACCGAACATATATCCCCTGGTATAGTTCAATTCCTCAGGTAAGCTGCAAGAGAGAGAGAGAGCACAAACACTAATAATATGGGTTAATTTAATTAAAACATATTATTAGTTTTAAAACTACAGAAGAAATAAAAGAATGAAAATAATAATGAGACAAGAAATGAAAGAAATGGGTATTGTGAGAGTGGTGTGGAGTGATGAGAAAGAGATGAATTCCCACCCCTGACTTGGATTTTTAACCACTTCAAAGCAAGTACCTCAGTGCGATGACCATGAGGCACTGCAGCTCTTGGCGAAACTGGGAAAGAAAGGTTTCTTTTTTTGTTTCAAGTGTCTCGGAAGATTGGCTGAGCTGCCCACTTGAGATGCACAAAAATCCGCCCTGATTTGGTTGCTTCCAGTGGAAAACTGTCCTGAATTTCTCCTTCCAATATCACTCTTGTCAGCGTCATTAAGAACCTCCCCAGTTTATCCTGTATATCAACACTAATCAAGTCTTATAAAGGGTCAAATTTATTCTTACTACCCGCCTTAAGTTCTTAGAAAGTAGGAAATTTCTGTTCCCAATTGATATAGGCTAGATTGATTCATCATGTTGAATGTCTCTAATTCAAAATCGACCGTAAAACTTTGGTTTCATTCGGGACGGGTCAATTCCTATAAGTAAGATGCAAGTATAAATAAATATCATCCATAACATCTATGTTAGCCTTTAGGTTTGAATGCATTCAAAAGGGCCATTTCTATTTAAAATAGTCCTTAGGAAATGGAAAGTAGACAATATTCTAAATTTTACAAGTGTGTACTTTCTTGGAAAATAAAGATAAAAGTTTCTATCTTATTCCTACAAGTGTCCTCTTGAACAGATTGTCGAGGATTGCTGGGGAGGGAGTCTCACGTTAGCTAACTAAGGAAATAATGGTGGAATTTATAAGTAAGAAATACATCTCTTTTGGGGAAACCAAAAGCAAAGTCGTGAAAATTTATGCTTAAAGTGGACAATATACCATTATGGAGGTTCGTGAATCCTAACCCAGAGTACATGTTTTCAGGCTGGTCAGTCAGTCGGTAAATTTGTGTGTTTAATAGTTAGTTAGCATATTGGGACTCTATTAATCAAACTAATATTCAAACCACATACAGCACATCAACAGACAAATTCTACAGTTAATGCAGCTAAAACGATTGAGATGGAGAAGATTACCTTTCCAAAAGTGTCATGATCCCAGACCTCTAAAATTAGCAAATCGTGTAATGCATCCTCCACCAGAAAGTCGAACGTTTGATTCCAGACAGGGTTCAGAGTGTCATGTACAACCTAGTGAATCATCCAATGAGATTTTGAAGTTTAATATTCCAAATATTAACAAGGATAATCATTTGTCTACATAATATGACAGGGAACAATCAACTTGAAGGATTATTAACGAGGAGAAATATGAACAGGAGGATTAGTATAAAGATGAAATGAAAGAAATTTTAAAAAGACAAACTGCAAAACTGAGAGAATCTCACCCTGGTTTTAACTTTGGTCTCGGATTTCTTCATAACGAGGACAACGTATGGATCGGCTTTTCCCATGAAATCTACAGAAGGCAACTCTTCAGCACCTATTACTGTCACAGACAGGACTCCTCTCACTATCACATCCCTCTTCTGTGGGGAACTTGGTTTTCCAGAATCCGAATCTTCTGAGCCATACGGAGCCGTCTGTAGAGCCTTCTCCACCGAGGTCAATGTATAATCTGGGTCAAATGGGTTTGTATAGAGGTTCTTATCAGTGCCAAAGGGATAGTAAAGAAGCTCCAAATGCACCTGTATAAGCGCATAAAAGTTGAGTAGATAACTCCTTTTAACTGAACTCAAAAACCAAGTGGGAACGTGAAAACTTGATGTCATGGAGTTCTGACCTGACCCCTGTTTTTGTTATCTCTTTGGATGTCCAAATCTTTCACCAGCTTCAACCAAACATCCTTCACTTTACCAGGCTCGAGGTCCTTCAATGCAAATTGAGCACATCCAATTAGTTCTGATGCCTGAACTCCTTCGTCGTCAAAAACTCTTATAGTCAAGTGTTGAGTAGACGCATCTTCAACAATGAATTCAAAGTGCTCATTCCATATGGGATTCAATTGATTGTTCTATCCGGATGCAGCAAAAGAAAAACTTATTTTAGTTGATCCATCAAAGATTTTAAAAAAATGGAAAGAGAAACTTTATCTTACAATGGTTTTACTTGTTTTCATTCTCTCTTTCAATGGCCGTATAAACAGCACAGCATAAGGATCTGACTTTCCTATAATGTCTTTATTGGTTAATTCCTTTGCTTGCACGAGCTTCAGTTCTAATGTTCCAACAGGCTTCGCCTCTAAGTCACTATACATAGTAAAGAGGAAGCCACATAAGAGCATGCCATTGTCAAAAATTAATCGTGATCGACCATGAAGTAATTTTTCTTATTATGATGGTTGTTTGGTTAGGAATCACAGACTTTCCACAATGGTATGATATTGTCCAACTTTGAGCATAAGCTCTCATGGCTTTGCTTTGGGCTTCCCCAAAAGGCCTCGTACCAATGGAGATGCCCATGATCTTCCACTCAATTAACCAATGTGGGACTCACACCCAATAATCCTCAACATGCTTGACATACCTATAATCTCCAGCTATGATGGGCACAATCTGCCGAACAGGCCACATTATGCTACCTTCGATTGCATCTCGAATTGTTTCCTGGAATGAGAAGAGTCCATCAATTTGGCTTGTGCTACAGAAATTTGTTGTGCCAACAAGAATCAAAAAGATCAAGTCTGACTTACCTCAATAGCAACAGAAACCCCAGGAATAGATGATATATCTCCTCCAATAATCCTAAGTTTAAAATCAAGATTTTTCTGCAGCAGAAATATGAATACCTTCAAAAACATATAACCTTCTGATTTCATTATCCAACAGTACAGAGATGGCAATTTACCTTCTTCCTCAGAGAATAACACACTGCTCCAAAGCAAGGAAACTCGTCGACCAATGGTTTGAACATTAATCTGAAAAGCCCTGTGAATGCAATATCTTTTACCTAATAAATAAGTCAGTATATAAGAGAAGAAATTGGTAAGGGAGAAGCAGCTACATACATGAAAACATCTAGTTTAGTAAAGAACCAAGAGTCTATTTCTTGTGATTTAATTCAGATTCACACATCATAATAAGTCTACCCACTTCAATTAATCTCCTTATTACCTGTACTGGTAAAGAAACGCCGAGTTTAGTTTTAATGTCAAGAACAATGTTTGGATTACCATCCCACTGCATCTCCAACTCCAAGGTTATTCCACCAGTGTCTGCCTCATCTTCAAGTACATCGATTCCTACAGAACAGAACGCCTATCTTGCTAGTATGAATGCATTCAGATTCTTTAGATTAAGAAGGTCGTGATAGCTAGTACTGAATCTGGTTTCTAGGGCTGCAATTACTTGATATTTAAACCAATTTATACCTGTAAAATTTGGAGATACAGTACCAAGGGTCAACTTCGAGAACGTCAAAGAGGATAATATAGCCGGTCGAAATTGTTCGAGAACCGGCTCCACATTGCTCCTTATCAGCTCCGATGCTGCCTACAGAAATCGCCATTCCATAGAATGGCAGGACATAATAACAGAAGGAAAAGGAAGAATCGACTCCAGAACCAAAACTACATTCTATTGTACAGTTTAACAGCGAATTAAGACGACGGAGTAGTGAAGATTTCGATTACCGCATCAACATATGGCCAGATTTTCTCAAGCTGATGATTGAGCCAATGTAACTGCAAATTACAAAGAAATTATAACTCGAAATCCTGAAATTAATCCACCACTAGCAGATCCAGACTCTTGTATCGAATGAGATCTTCTAATTAATCAAGTAGCAAAAAGAAAAACGAGCCAACCTTTTGTTGCTGCGTAAAAACAACCCACGACGGATAAAACTCCTTGGGAATAACTTTTCTCGAATCCTGTGCCGTCATTCTTGCAAATGCCGCAATAGTCATCGCCTAAATCACAAAATATAAAAACAGAGCATACATATATCGCACCAAAGCGGAACAAAGAATATACAAAAGAGAGATACCAAATCGGAGCGACACTTGGCGCGAACGCTCGCAGCGCGAGCAAGAGCGACGATCAGTAAGACGCCGACAACAATGCCGAGTAAGATACCGGAAAAGAACGACATGAGGGAAGATTCGGAGAGAGACGTGCGAAATCCAAAGCCAAACAAAACAGAGGAAGAAGAAGAAGAAGAAGAAGAAGAAGGAAGCTAATAGCAACGCTGTGCGTAGGCGAATGGCATTGAAGAAATGGCGGAAGAGGAGAATGTGAGAGTGAAGATTTGTTCCATAGTCGGAATCTTGACGATTGAAGGAGGAGGTGAATTGGTTCTGTTCTTTGGTTTTGCGTTAACTGTTTTGCATTTCTGCCACGTGGACCCGCCAATGATTTCCTGTTTCTTCGGCGTCCATGTCGTCTTTTTCCTTTATTTATTTATTTATTATATTTTTAATGAGCTTATTTCTTAAAACAATATATAAAAATTGTTACGATTTTATAGAGGAATTCTAATTTTTTTTTAAAAAAATACATGTTTATTTTTTATTGCATTTTTAAACTCAAACCATTTTATTTTTTAATTTCGTAAACATTTTTTTATTAAAATATATTAAAAATGTTTGTGCGAACTTCCCGCCATTTGCTGTAAGTATTTGTGTTAGGAGTACGTTGTTTATTCGACGGGTTTCATCACGTCCCATAGTGTGACGAGTGGTGTGTACAAGTCTCGGGAACGAATTCACCACTGTATGCGATTCCGACTCCATGCAGGCGAGTTGCAGCCTACAATCCAAACTGAGGACGGGTTTTTGGAGTTAGCTCACCCTCGCGGGATCACGACCCTTTGTCCCGGCTATTGTAGCACGTGTGTCGCCCAGGGCATAAGGGCATGATGACTTGACGTCATCCTCACCTTCCTCTAGCTTATCACTATCAGTCTGCTCAGAATTCCAACCTCAACCGTTGGCAACTAAACTCGAGGTAAAATAGAAAACAGAAAACACAACCTCAAAATTCTTCTTTCATTCTCTTTTCTTTGACTCGAATCTATATTTTAGTTATTTAATTATATAAACAGAAAATACCCGTATCAAAATTAATGAAATTTTGAAGAAAATTATACTGCACTAGATTTTTTGAAAATTTTATTTAATTCTCAAGTTTGTGCATTAATTTAGGTTTTTTGTTTAATTATCGAGAATGAAGAAATTTTAAGTCTAGCTTTATTGGAAAATAATTGATGAATTTAAGAGAATTTTAATAATATAATAAAAATTACAATGCAAATTTAAGTTTAACGTTTAATTTTATGAAATTTAAAGCATATAGTATATTTAAAAATTCCCCCGAAAATCAAGTACAGTTTTTAGAACAAAATTAAATATAATATTATTACATATTTTGGATTTTTTTTTTTTTTTTTTTTTTTATNACTAATTCAAAAAAATTTAAATAAAAACGATGGTTTTAATAACATATTTTTTTACCTTCGAAATTTAGCTACCAAGTGGAATTTAATGAAGAATCCAGATAATCCGGCGGTGCCTCTAAAGCCTTCATCAACTCCTCCAGCGGAAGAGACGACGGCGACGGCGATTTCTGAATGAGATTTGTGATAAATTTGGAAACACAAACACTGGAATCAAAGATTCAAAATCAAAATCTAATCCCTCACTGATGTACGGTCAGGTGTTCGTCATTCTGCAGATTGTGCCAATTAAAACAACTATAGACAAAATTCAAGGCGATTATCTATCAACGTGCAGACAAATTCTCATGGCACTAGAATCAAACCGAATGAAACGTTTGCTAGTGCAAATTCCAGCAGCGATGGATGAAGATTTGGATATCATCTCCACGATTTGGTCAATGTCCTGTTTCGCCATTGTTGCGATTCCCGCAATGCTCTTCAGGAGAAAACAATCACAGATTCAATGATTACACCATTGGAGTATCGATCTTCCAGATCGATTCACAGAACAAAGAGCCGATTCGTGCAGTTCTAGAAAATTATCAATCGAAAACGATGAATCATGGAGCATTTTCGTCCTCTTCGAATGAAACCAAAGGAAAACGCTACGGAAAATAGAGTGTAAAAGATCAAAATGGAGTAATCGACGAGAGCATCAAACCGAATGAACCGTTTGCTAGTGAATGAAGATTTGATTTGGATATCATCTCCACGATTTGGATGAAGATTTGGATATCATCTCCACGATTTGGTCAATGTCCTGTTTCACCATTGTTGCGATTCCCGCAATGATCTTCACCAGAAAAAAATCACCGATTCAATGATTTCACCATTGGAGTATCGATCTTCAAGATCGATTCACAGAACAAAGAGCCGATTCGTGCAGTTCTAGAAAAGTATCAATAAAAAACGATGAATCATGGAGCATTTTCGTCCTCTTCGAATGAAACCAAAGGAAAACGCTACGGAAAATAGAGTGTAAAAGATCAAAATCGAGTAATCGACGAGAGCATCAAACCGAATGAACCGTTTGCTAGTGAATGAAGATTTGATTTGGATATCATCTCCACGATTTGGATGAAGATTTGGATATCATCTCCACGATTTGGTCAATGTCCTGTTTCACCATTGTTGCGATTCCCGCAATGATCTTCACCAGAAAAAAATCACCGATTCAATGATTTCACCATTGGAGTATCGATCTTCAAGATCGATTCACAGAACAAAGAGCCGATTCGTGCAGTTCTAGAAAAGTATCAATAAAAAACGATGAATCATGGAGCATTTTCGTCCTCTTCGAATGAAACCAAAGGAAAACGCTACGGAAAATAGAGTGTAAAAGATCAAAATCGAGTAATCGACGAGAGCAATCAGTCTAGGGCTTTGGCGGCGAAGAAGAACGATTTGTTCGTTTCTAGGGCTTCCGATTTCGGAATCTGCCGCGTAGGAGGATGTTAAAATGCCACGTGTAATACAACAATTGGTTCTGGCATCAAATCTGCCGGGAAAATTTTCGGTGATTGTGAGCCGTTGGATGTGGTAGGAACCAAACGAGGGAAAGTGCGGGCGCGTGATTAAAGATCACGGCGTTTACATTTAAAAAATACGAAAAGTTATTAGGGCAGACGGGCAGCGATTGCGACAGGGACGGGGCAGCCTACAAGTACGGCCGCGAATGGGATGGCAAAACAAAACAAGTAGCAACAAAACGGTGTCGGTCGACGGGTCCGGACGGATATCTTTCGAACGGTAATATTTAAATTTAAAAGTCTAAGCAATAATTTTTAGTACAAGGATGAAATCATTTGGAACCCAAATGAAAAATAAACCCGTTAAACTGATAGCGATATGTAACAAACTAAAATTGACACTATCCAAATAGTGGTGGGTCTGGATGGTTACAAATGAGTATTAGAGAATAATTCCTTATAAGGGTTTAAAATTGTGAGGCTGATGACAATACGTAATGGATCAAAACGGACAATATCTACTAGTGGTGAACTTGGACTATTATAATATCTTTTTATAAAACGAAATTTGTTAAAATAAACCTACACAATGGCGAATATTTGATTAAATTTTTATTTTTTAGTCTAAGTCAACGATTTATCTATTTATTTATTTATTTATTTTGGGAGAGATTTATTAGAAAATTTATATTTTTGATTTTTTTCTTTTAAAAATTAAGAGAAATTAACTTTATATTTAAAGAAAAAATGAAGACCAAAAAATTCGGAATTCAATGATTAATGGGTTTTTTTTTTTTTTTTTTTTTTANCTGGAGGGACGGCGAACAGGACGAGCGAGCCAAGGGAGGGATGGATTGGAAGTAACCTCCGATAACTTACATTCTAATTCTTCTTCTTCTTCTTCTTCTTCTTAATTCTTGAACATCGTATTTTCTTCATCTCTCTGCATTTCTCTTCTCTAACAATCCCTTTACACCCCGAACCACCGGTTCTCCCGGTCCCCATTGTTCTTTTTCATCCACCATTTCAGTTTCCCCCCCTCCAAGATCCGTTAACTCTCTCGTTGTCCTATCGCCAACCGGTCAAATTTGAAGAAAAGCTTGAAGATCTACGAGAAGGACATCGATCCCTTTTCGAATTTCGTGATTCTTCTTGATGGGTTGGAGGTATAAGGCTGGTTTGTTCCTCATAGTGACTGTTGTGATCATATGGGTAACCTCAGCCGAAGTGACGCAGGTATGTGTTCGTTCCCTGTTTTGATTTGTTCTTGTACTTGAGTTGAAAGTGGAAGATCTTGAGTTGTTTGCAGCTTAATTCCTTTTGGGGGATTGTTGAGCTTAGCTGGGATTTTGTTATGGTGGGCAGACTTTTTTTGTACATTTGCTTATGCTTGCTGCAATGCACACACTGTTTGATTCTTAGTTTGGAACTTGTTTTCTGCATTTTCTTTTGGAGTTTCATGCTTTGTTTGCTGAATGATTTGTTGTTGGTTTGGGTTTTCCCTGTAGTTTGACTTTGGAATTTTGATTGAATTTGAGCTGGGAGTATTGGGATTTTGGTTGCTATGGTAGAATTATCTTTAGTCCATGAAACTAGTTTCGTGTAGTAACAATCCAAGTCCACCACTAATAGATATTGTTCTCTTTGGGTTTTTCCCTTCTGAGCTTCTCCTCAAGGTTTTAAAAACGCGTATGATAGGGAGAGGTTTCCATACCCTTATAAACAATGTTTCGTTCTCCTCCCCAACAGATGTGGAATCTCACAATCCACCCCCTTCCTAGTGTCCTCGTTGACACTCGTTCCCTTCTCCAATCAATGTGCGACCCCCAATCCACCTTCTTCGGGGCCTAACGTCCTTGCTGACACTCCGTCTTGTGTCCACCCCCTTCGTGGCTCAGCCTCCTCGATGACACATTGCTTAGTGTCTGGCTCTGATACTTTTTGTAACAGCTCAAGCCTACCACTAACAAATATTGTTCTCTTTGGGCTTTCCCTCAAGGTTTTAAAGACGCGTTTGCTAGGGAGAGGTTTCCACAACCTTATAAACAATGTTTCCTTCTCCTCCCCAACCGATGTGGGATCTCACAATCCACCCCCTTTCGGGATCCAACGTCCTTGCTGACACACTGTCTCGTGTCCACCCCTCTTCGAGACTCAGCCTCCTCACTAGCACATCACCTAATGTCTGGCTCTAATACCATTTATAACAGTTCAAGCCCACCGCTAACAAATATTGTTCTCTTTGGGCTTTTCCTTCTGAGTTTCTCCTCAAGATTTTAAAAATGCATCTGCTAGGGAGAGGTTTCCACACCCTTATAAACAATGTTTCCTTCTCCTCCCCAACCGATGTGGGATCTCAGAATCCACCCCCTTTCGAGACCCAATGTCCTTGCTAGCACACCGTCTCGTGTCCACCCCTCTTCGGGGCTCAGCCTCCTCACTGGCACATCGCCTAATGTTTAGCTGTAATACCATTTGTAACAGATCAAGCCCACCGCTAACAAATATTGTCCTCTTTGGGCTTTTCCTTCTGAGTTTCCCCTCAAGATTTTAAAAACGCGTCTGCTAGGGAGAGGTTTCCACACCCTTATAAACAATTGTTTTGTTCTCCTCCCCAACCGATATGTATCTCACACTTGTAGATAAGAAACTCATATATGTTTTCAAAGATTTGTTGAACTGCTTTAGAGATCCAGAATCAGGACACTATTTTCTGCTGGATCTTCCATTTCAAAGCTGTTTGAATGGTGACATTTGTTTAAAAGATATGAAGTCTTTCGATGTTTCTAAAATTTGATCAAGTTTTATGGTTCCCTTTCTTTGCAGGACATTTTTACTGCTTATAAGCAGCCATTTGCCATAACATATCTTGGAGCTTCACTCATGGTAGTTTACCTCCCAATAGCATTCCTTAAGGATTGGTTTTGTAGTTTGGTAAGAACCCACTCTTCTAAAAGTGGAGCGGAGACAAACTTGGATGTGGAACTTCAGGGGAGTTTCACTAGAAAAGACAGCGATGCTGATTTTTCAGCTCATTCTGAAGGAAGTCCCCTGGTTTCTAAAAACAAAGATGATCCATGTATATTGAAACAAGAGAAAGAGCTTACTAACAAGGAAATTGCTGCATATGGATTTTACATCGCCCCCATCTGGTTTGTAACCGAGGCAAGTTAGCACACGTCTTTGGCTTTCTTATTTGGTTCGATAGACTATTGTCCAATTTATTTGTCTTTTAATCTATGAGATCCCACGTCGGTTGGGGAGGAGAACGTAGCATTCTTTATAAGGTTGTGGAAACCTCTCCCTAGTAGACACGTTTTAAAACCTTGAGGGGAAGCCTGGAAGGGAGAGCCTAAAGAGGACTATATCTGCTAGCGGTGGACTTGGGTTGTTACGTAATTGGTTTAAAATTTTCTTAAGCATATTTATGCAATATTCATTATGTATGACATGATTTCAAATGAAATGTTCAAGTCTACCATTAGTAGAAATTGTCCTCTTTGGGCTTTCCCTCATGGTTTTAAAACACGTCTACTAGGGAGAGGTTTTCACACCCTTATAAGGAATGTTTCGTTCCCCTCTCCAACCGAGGTGGGATCTCACAATGGGGCGATGTTCTCTGTCACTGATGAAGATCATAAGATTCCTTTGTGTCAACTCCTATAGCATTGTGAGATATCTCCTTGCCTTGACTGCCACCGAGGTGTATCGGATTATAAAATCTTCCATATGGAGGCATTGACGGGAATCATTCACATCGAACCGTCTTTATGTTTCTTGCACTTTCATCCTTAATTTGCAAGTCTCTACCATCAGACATCTCTAATGTGTAGATCTCAGCGATCATCATAGGAACCTTGGATGATATGATATTCCTAATACTCACTTGCTTTTGCAGTATCTATCAAATGCTGCACTTGCACGGACCAGTGTCGCCAGTACAACAGTCTTATCCTCTACTTCTGGACTTTTTACTCTGTTCATTGGTGCTGCTCTTGGCCAAGATTCATTAAATATGGTCAAAGTTGTTGCTGTCTTTGTCAGTATGGCCGGTGTTATTATGACAACTCTTGGTAAAACTTGGGCCACTGATGAGTCACAACTAACTGCTTCTGAGTATGTGTCCTCTCTTTCTTTTGAATCACAGCTGTTTGCTTGGCTTGTAGATCTGTGCTTTATTCATATAATTTCTGCCTTCATTAGTCAAGCTGGAGTGGCAAACTATATGCATATAGCTTTATATTATCACTATTGCATGAACAATCATTGATAGAGCACAAGCATTTAAAATTTTGAATGCTTTTACTAAAACCATAAATCTTATTAAGCTACCGCCTTTGCGTGAGATCCCACATCGGTTGGAGAGAAGAATAGAAGAATGAAACATTCCTTATAAGGGGTGAAAACCCCTCCCTAGTAGACACGTTTTAAAACTTTGAGGGGAAGCCCAGAAGGGAAAGTCCAAAGAGGACAATATTTGCTAGTGGTGTGATTGGGCTGTTACAAATGGTATCAGAGCTAGGCACCGGGCGGTGTGCCAACGAGGACGTTGGGCTTCCAACTGGGGTGGATTGTGAGATCCCACATTGGTTGGAGAGAGGAACGACGCATTCCTTATAAGGGAGTGGAAACCTCTCCTTAGCAGACGCGTTTTACAATCTTGAAGGGAAGCCTAGAAGGGAAAGTCCAAAGAGGACAATATTTGCTAGTGGTGGGATTGGACTCTTACAAATGGTATCAGAGCCAGACATCGGACAGTGTGCCAGCAAGGGCGCTGGGCCTCCAAGGGGGTGGATTGTGAGATCCCACATCGATTGGAGAGAGGAATGAAGCATTCGTTATAAGGGTGTGGAAACCTCTCCTTAGCAGACGCGTTTTACAATCTTGAAGGGAAGCCTAGAAGGGAAAGTCCAAAGAGGACAATATTTGCTAGTGGTGGGATTGAACTCTTACAAATGGTATCAGAGCCAGACATCGGACAGTGTGCCAGCAAGGGCGCTGGGCCTCCAAGGGGGTGGATTGTGAGATCCCACATCGATTGGAGAGAGGAATGAAGCATTCGTTATAAGGGTGTGGAAACCTCTCCTTAGCAGACGCGTTTTACAATCTTGAGGGGAAGCCTAGAAGGGAAAGTCTAAAGAGGACAATATTTGCTAGTGGTGGGATTGGACTCTTACAAATGGTATCAGAGCCATGCATCGGGCGGTGTGCCAGCGAGGACGCTGGGCCTCCAAGGGGGTGGATTGTGAGATCCCACATCGGTTGGAGAGAGGAATGAAGCATTCCTTGTAAGGGTGTGGAAACTTCTTCCTAGTAGACGCGTTTTAAAACCTTGAGAGAAAGCCCACAATATTTCTTATCGATAACTCCGGATATGTCATTTGTAACAAGTCGTTGGCCTAGCAATATATGGCGTTTTTGTTATCCCTGATAGTTAAATTTCTGGTGCAGCAACGAACACTCTCTCATTGGAGATATTTTCGGCCTACTCTCAGCTGTGTCGTATGGGCTATTCACCGGTAATAAAAGTGTATCCTTCTTGATATTCTTAAGATTTATGTATTGCTATTGATTTGATTAGTTCTTTGAATTCTTTCTGTTGTAGTGCTTCTCAAAAAGTTTGCTGGTGAAGAAGGAGAGAGGGTTGATGTGCAAAAATTGTTTGGATACATTGGTCTTTTCACACTTGTTACACTTTGGTGGCTAGGTAACTGAGATTAAGATTACATTAGCATGCTTGAAATGCTGGTTGGCTCATGAGATTGGTATCAAATCTGTTCATTTTTTTGTTTCAGTTTGGCCATTGACAGCCATGGGAATAGAACCCAAGTTTTCGATTCCTCACTCTCTTCGAACGGAAGAAGTTGTTCTCGCTAATGGCTTCATCGGAAGCGTACTTTCTGATTATTTCTGGTATGTCGAATCGAGTTGACCCGACCCTTCCAACGTGTGTTCTATTCACTCACTCGTAACAATCCCTTCTCACGTTGGACCTTTTCTTTTGTATTCAGGGCACTCTGTGTCGTATGGACTACGCCGCTCGTGGCAACGTTGGGCATGTCTCTCACCATTCCGCTTGCCATGTTGGCTGACATGTTCATCCATGGTCGTCATTACTCAGCGGTTTACATGCTTGGCTCGACTCAGGTAACTAACTACCTTTGTGATTCTGACCATGAAAGTACCAATAGATTAGCATATCTATAAATGTCGAGGCATTTGAGTAACAATAGATTAGCATTCATGGAAACCGAGCTTTCATTGAAAAAAATGAAAGAATATACAAGGACATACGAGAGCTGACTCGAGCTTAGAAGAATAATACGTGCAGATCATTACGAACTTCCAACTCACAAACGCCCATAAAGAGGCGTTAAAACTCACCATATTCTAAACTTCCTCTTAAAACCTCTCCATCGTTCTCTCGAGTTTCGATCCACATCCCGAATTCTTTCTGTATTTGTAACCATCCAAGCCCATCGCTAGTAGATATTATCTGTTTTGGCCCGTTACGTCGTCAGCCTCATGGTTTTAAAATGCGTCTACTAGGGAGAGGTTTTCATGCCCTTATAAAGACTGCTTTGTTCCCCCTCCAACTGATGTGGGATCTCACTATCTACTCCTCTTGGGGGTCCGGTGTGCCAGCGACGCTGGCACACCGTCCAGTATTTGGCTCTGATACCATTTGTAACAGCCAAAACTCATCACTAGTAGATATTGTCCACTTTGGCCCGTTACGTATCACCATCAGCCTCACGGTTTTAAAACACGTTTACTAGGGAGAAGTTTCCACACCTTTATAAGGACTCTACTTCATTCCCCTCTCCAACCGACGTGGGATCTCAGTCCACCCCTCGTGGGGGTCCAGCGTCCTCGCTGGTACACCGCTTAGTGTCTGACTCTGATACCATTTGTAACCGTCCAAACCCACTACTAGCAAATATTGTTACACAAATCATTCAAACTAAAAGACTTGTTACAATCAAATCCTCGAACAGTAGGCATCAGTATCTTTTATACCAATATCTCGAGTCGACATCTTGTGGAGACGGGTTATTGTATACTTTTGGTGTTGTGGCTTGCAGGTGTTTGCAGGATTTGTAATTGCAAATCTTTCAGAATGGTTCTCAAAGAAGCTGGGCTTGTAGCATTTGGAAATTCTTAATTCTCTCTCCTTCATCCATTGAATTGCAATGTAAATTCTGATTGAAAACTGTAAAATCTTCAATTTTGGGTAAAAAAAAAAAGAAAAAGAAAAAAACACCATTTTCATACCACCATAGATTACTTAATTCTACTTGTGTTTTACCATTGGTCGTGTAAAGTAAGTCGAAATCGACGTTCGTTTGGGTCGTATTTGGATATTGAGCCCTTGATGTAATAAAAATGTTTTTTCTTTTGTTCAAACAAAATTTCAGGTTTTTATTTTGATTTTCGACCCTTTTTAACGTGTTGAAATGATAATTCGAACCTATGATATTCTGTTCTACTCATAACAATTTAATAAATTAAGTTATACTCGTATTGATAAATATTGAGAAAATTTCGGTTAAATTATATAAAAATAATTATTTTTTGAAAAAAATTAATAAATTTAGTATGAATAGTTTAGTTTTTAGTGTGAAAAATGCAATTTTAAGATAGTAATGATTATATATTTAAATAAAATTATATATTGAATTATATTAAATGGATAATAATAAATAATAAATTTAATTTTTAGTATATTCTTTAAAAAAAATTAATTTTGTGTGCTTTTTCTAAATAAAAAATTGAAAATTTTAAATATTATTAAATATAAATTTTATGACAGTTTAGAGACTGAAAAAGAAAAAATAAAGAAAAAGAATAAACTAAAAATGAAATCAGATGGGATCGAGAGAGAGAGAGAGAGTAAAATCCTTTCTCCTTGGAAGAACCTTGAGGACCTTGAGGACCTTGAGGAAGCTGAGAACGCGAGGACCGAGATCTTCCCTGTTCCGAACCCTCCGCCATAGAAGAATCATCGAAAATGCGATCCCAAGCTTCCGTTCTCTTACTGTTACTCCAGCTTTTCTTCTCTCTGTTGTCTCCGTCTCATGCGATTTCCACTGGGTAGGTTTTGGTGCTTTGTCTTTAATTCACTGCGACTTTGTTTGTGCTCGAATTATCAGGAACATGGATTTTCGAAGATAGAATGTTATGATCGATGATTCTCTCGATTTAGTATCCGCAGTTGTCTCTATTATTGTTTTTTTATCTCGTTGTTGTGTTTCGCAGGTCTGGCGATGGATACACCATCTATGGTCGCGTGAAGATTGCCGGTATGTTTCTTCTTTTTATTGTTCTACAAGTTCTGAATCTTTTTTGATACAGGGATTCAAGATAAGTGTAGAATTGTTGCTTTTTTTTTTTCTTGAAGAAAATTGTTTGTTGGAAAACGAGAATTACAGAAGAGGAAATGAAGAGAAGATACTTTAACCTAATTTACATTGATAATTACCAGAAGCACTTCGTAGTGTGGCAATGGAAAAAAATAATATCTTACATCTGACCATGTTCTTATCGCTCACAGATTCCTATCTAACGAAATCTGCCCACCTCAGTGAACTTAGGCCTTTTCCTTGGGAGGGATTTCTGAATAAGATCACTAAACCAATATTGTGGGGGAAACACAAAATAAAGGTGAATTTCCCCAAAATTGCCGACCAAAAGTGTTGTGGAGATGTTTTTCAGATCTTATTTTTTTGGCAATGGCAAGAACAATCCACCTTCCAAAGAAATAGCAATCGTAGCAATTGTGCTTCACCTCAGAAGGTGAAATCTTTCAATTTTCCATCAAGCTGGTCAATTCTGGTACTAAATGTGAATCTCTTCCCGTAGAAGTTAGCTAAATTACATTGAAATCTTTCTGCCGTAGGTGTCGAAAAGTCCTTACTTCTATGGTTAAGGTCTAAGTAAGTTATGGGCCGAAAAACTGCAGCGTATCTATAGGACTCTGCAAGATTATCCACTTCATCCTTGATATAATTATTCCCCTCCACCATGAACTCAAGGTGCCCACATTAAAATAGTGATGCTGCTTTGATAATTCTGGTATACATTATCTGCATCTAGGTAGTTGGATTAGCTTGGATTTGAAATGGGAAAAAAAGGTTTTTAAGCTGTCATTTTGGAGGAGAGGCAAGATGGCTATGTTTCATGTTATGAGAAATAGTGAATTCTGTAGGCAGATGTGTAGCATTTGTGTTCTTCACTCGTTTCACATGAGGCATGTACGGATGTAGCTTTTGCCTAGCATTTTCTTCTTTTTGTCCATACTGAATCATAGGGTTTACTAACAATAAGAAAATTTATTCTTAATACAGGTTAGCATTGTGAAGATTAAAATTTTCAACTCAACGATATTCAGAATGAATGTTAAATTTTCTTGAGATTTTATGATTATAGATGGTTCTGGATCTATTCTGAGCTAATTCATCCTATTGAGCTTTTGGCAGGCAACAGTCTTAAAGGGTATGGGCTTCCTGGAAAAATATCAAACATTAAGGTCATACTTAATGGTGGCCAAAGAATTACCTTCTTGAGACCGGACGGATATTTTTCATTGTATCCTTTATATGCTTTGAGTTAATCGAAACTGCCTCCAAATTAAGGAGTTATATTACTTTTAGCCTTATTGGTTTGCTCCTTTTGTGGATTAAATTATCTGCACTGGTCATTTATATAATTCTCAATTGGATATAGCGATTGATTTTAGCTTGTTTGTTGCTTTACGGTAGTTAGCGTTAATCGTTTCGGAGAATTACGCAACAAAATTTGGCCCTACTAATTTACAAACAGGTCTCGTGCAAATTGTTTCTGAGGTTCATTGTAATGCCTTAACTTCTTAAAAGCTATAATGTGCCAGCAGGAACTCATCTGATTGAAGTGGCTGCATTGGGCTATTTCTTTTCTCCTGTGGGTTTTCTTTTTCTTCCATTAGCTCTCTCAGACTTTCTAAAAGTCCGGTTTCATGCGACTCATTTTTCTTGTTCATTTTCTACTAGGTTCGAGTTGATGTTAGCGCTAGAAACCCAGGTAAGGTTCAGGCTGCCCTAACAGAGAACAGGCGGGCATTGAGTGAGCTTGTTTTAGAGCCTTTAAGAGATGAAGAGTATTATGAGGTTTGTTCAACCTCTTTTTACTTTCCTTTTCATGGACTATAGATTATAGAGTTTTATCCTCTTGATTTCACTTTATTTCTCGATCTCTTCGCATTACAGATTCGAGAACCGTTCTCCATAATGTCTGTTGTGAAAAGTCCCATGGGTCTGATGATGGGATTCATGATACTTGTTGTATTCCTGATGCCCAAGTTAATGGAGAACATAGGTACATACTCATTTTCTCATTTGCTGGTTATCAATATCTTCACATTCTATTTATGATTCTCAAGCTTGAACTAGCTGTAGAATGGGTATGTTCCTGATTAATCTTTGGACTTGGTGTTGAGGATTATTGGGAGGTAGTCCTACATTGGCTAATTTAGGGGTTGATCATGGATTTATAAGGAATACCTCTCCATTGATACGAGGCTTTTTGGGGAAACCAAAAGCAAAGTCAGAGCTTATGCTCAAAGTGGACAATATCATACCATTGCGAAGATCCGTGATTCCCAACATGGCATCAAAGTCATGCCCTTAACTTAGTCATGCTAATCGAATCCTCAAGTGTTGAACATATATGTTGCTAGCCTCGAAAGTGTAGTCAAAAGTGACTCAAGTGTCGAACAAAGGGTGTACTTTGTTCGAGGGCTCCAAAGAAAGGAGTCGAGCCTCGATTAAAAGGAAGTTGTTCGAGGGCTACATAGACCTCAGGGGAGGCTCTATGGTGTACTTTGTCCGAGGGGAGGATTGTTGGGAGAGAGTCCCACATTAGCTAATTTAGGGGTTGATCGTGGGTTTATAAGTAAGGAATACATCTCCATTGGTATGAAGCCTTTTGGGGAAACCAAAAACAAATCCATGAGAGATTATGCTCAAAATGGACAATATCATGCCATTGTGGAGATACGTGATTCCTAATACTTAGTTACTACTTAAAACTTTAATAGATGATATGATAGATGATTTTTTCTCATGCCGCATTTCTTGGCAAAAGTTTCAAACTAGTATGTTGCTAATATCTTGCCCTTCTGATGAACCTACAACTTCATTCGGTTCATCATAACAAATCGAATGGGGGAAGTTCATGTTTTTAGTTCCAATCAGCAACGTCTTGATCTGCCTCGAGACAGAAAACTCAAGCTAATTCAATTCGATCATATAAATGAATGATTGAGTTTCTTCCCATCTCTGATTGCATGATTTTGTGATGTCCCAATGATCAGATCCTGAAGAAATGAGGAGAGCACAAGAAGAAATGAGGAACCAAGGCGTCCCGACCTTATCAAGCTTGCTACCCGGGGCTGGCCGGAGCAGTTAAAAAGATCGATTTTGATACCGACTACATCCCCAGCTCAAATGCATCCAAGTCCTGCAGGAAGAAATCGGGATTTCTAACACTCAGAAGCAAATGCGCGTAATCATCTAGTCGCTCTGATAATACCATTCTGGCCAAAACACAGCTGGGATAAACTCGACTTGTTTGTGTTCGTTTTTATTCTGATACGCATCATTATCATCAATTAGACATTAGTTTGGTCTGGATTTCATCATCATTCTTAAAACGAGTCTCTTAGTATGTAAACGACCATTATGTGTCACCCATTTTGGATCAAACATTATTTTGATACTTCATTTTTATATTACTTTCATATTTTTCCTTTTTATTTTATATATATATATATATATATATATATATATATATATATATATATTATATTATGTATACATACATGTTACAGCATCACGACTCTTCACAGTAGTTCTCATGATTTTGCTTTGGGTTTCCCGAGAAGGCTTCATACCAATGGAGATAATATTTTTCAAACATATGATCTTCCACTAAATTAACTAAAGTGGGATTTACTCCTAATAATCCTCAACAAAATATATATATATATATATATATTTAATAATTATGTTGTGTTATTCTTTAACATTACTCCTTAAAATTACTCCGCGAAAATTATTAATACTATTCATTTTTTTATAAGAAATTACTTTTGAACATTTTTTAATAAAAGTAAAAAAAAAATTAATATGTACGATATTTTGGTTAAGAATAATTGAAAAAATAATTATAGAATTAAATAAAATTATAATTAATATATGTATATATATGTGTATTATAAGAAGAAGAAAAATTAATAGGTGTCTTTGCGAGTCAACTCGTGAGTTAAAAGTCAAGAGTTTGCATCGCAGATAACGTATTAAAGTAGCGCCCAGAAGAGGAGGGTAAAGAGAGGACCAAAATCCAAGGACAGAGCGAAAATGGCTTCCCTCCTAAAGCTCTACAACCCATTAATGGTAACTCGATTCTCTCCGATTTCAGTCTCTCAGGCGATTCTCCTCCGCAGAACTCGTCGTCATTTTCGTTTTCCGTTCTTCAAGTCCGCGAGATGTTTCACTACTTCTCTGAGTTTATCTCAGCATCCGGTTAATGAGGAGAATCACAAAGAAATCGGCGGCGTTCCGCGTCAGTGTACCTCGTCGGAACTCTGGCTGCACAACACAATGAGTAGGAAGAAGGAGCTGTTCAAGACCAAGGTTGAAGGTAAAGTGGGCATGTACGTGTGTGGTGTCACTGCCTATGATCTCAGCCATATTGGCCATGCGCGTGTTTATGTTACTTTCGATGTTCTATATAGGTATTGATTCTATCTAAGTGTTACCTTAACTCTTTTTTTTTTTTTTTTCTTAATTAAACATTTGTGTGATGATTTGTTATCTCTGTGTTGAAATGCTAGCAGGTATTTGAAGCATTTGGGATACGAAGTTCTTTATGTTCGCAATTTCACCGATGTGGATGACAAAGTAAGTGAATCTTCTAAAATTGTGTCTTCTTTATATGAAATTTCATTTTTCCATGCTTAAATTGCCGTTTCCCTTGCACGTATGTTGCCTTTTACTTCTGGGAATGAATATCGATTGAATTTCTTTTTGCTCGATTCTTTGATTTGTTGGTACATCTTCTGTAGTGAATGGTTTTCCCTGTTTTTTGCTCATAAAGAGTGAAAGGGAGTATCAATTGTAAAGATAGATGGATAGAGTACTGCAATTGGTAGTTTCATTTGAGTGCTTAATGAAGCTTAATTTTTAAGTAAAAATTGATGCAAATCCTACATGCGTTGAAGATAGATTCCCGTTGTCACTTTTGTTCCATTCCATGTAGGAAACCGGAGCATTTTACACATTTTTAATGCTTGATATGATCATGTTTCTTTATCTTGGTACCAACATTTTTCATAATGCTATGACAGGATCCTGAGTCTGCACTTTTCAAATTCTGTAGATAATTGTTAGAGCAAATGAGTTGGGCGAAGATCCGCTTAATTTAAGTAAGCGTTACTGTGAAGAATTCTGTCAAGATATGGTGTCTCTTCATTGTTTGCCACCTTCAGTTGAACCACGAGTTTCAGACCACATGCCCCAGATCATTGATATGATAAAACAGGTAAAATTTTCTTTGATTTGTGGTCTTCATCCGAGTAACACCTAACTAGAATTCGTGTGTTTGAACCTTCAGGTAATCATATTATCTCGATTCTCGACAAGCCTTAAAGCCATCTTTTGTTTCAATAAGCATATATTATTGAGTTGTTGTCTTCTTTTATGCTCTGTGGGTATTACTCTTGATTCTCAAAGGGGAGGTATGCATGACAAGCCATTAATTGTTTCTTTTGTGTCATCAGATTCTTGATAATGGATATGCCTATTGTGTTGATGGTGATGTGTACTTCAATGTGGACAAATTTCCAGAATATGGACTATTATCAGGACGAAAATTAGAGGATAATCGAGCTGGAGAGCGGGTTGCTGTGGACTCCAGGAAGAAGAACCCTGCTGATTTTGCATTGTGGAAGGTCAATCTAGTTGCCTTGTATTATTGTTAAGTGTTGCAACTTGCATGCATACATCAAACTATGAGATTCTCTGAATGAAAGAGATGGATAAATTTGTTGAATTGAAGATAGATAAAGAAAAGTCAACAATTCTTGGTTCATTTTTAGGTACAGATCAATTGCCTTATCAATGAACTGACAAAGATAAACACAGCACTTCAAAATTGTATGATGATTCGCCCTACCTATCTTTCACACATCTGTGTCCTGTTTATGTATTATTATTGAAGTCCTGTGCTATCATGCAGTCTGCAAAGGAGGGGGAGCCATTTTGGGAAAGTCCATGGGGTCCTGGAAGGCCTGGATGGCATATAGAGTGTAGTGCCATGAGTGCAACATATCTGGGTTATTCTTTTGATATACATGGTGGAGGGATGGATCTTGTCTTTCCCCACCATGAAAATGAAATTGCTCAGAGTTGTGCCACTTGCAAAACGAGTAATATAAGCTACTGGGTACATAATGGTTTCGTAACTATCGACTCTGAGAAAATGTCTAAATCTCTTGGGAACTTTTTCACCATTCGGCAGGTAGATTCAAATCTTTCATTCTGACTTCCCCTTTTCTTTCTTTTATTTTTCTTCATCTTTTTAAACAATTATGGAAATTCGTTGCAGGATCTGATTTTTGTTGTTTCATGTTATTATAAGAATCGGTTTTCAACGTTATTACTATAAATTTCCAGGTGATAGATCTTTACCATCCACTGGCTTTGAGGCTTTTCTTATTGGGGACACACTATCGTTCTCCAATCAACTACTCTGATTTCCTGCTTGAAAGTGCTTCAGATCGCATTTTTTACATCTATCAGGTACGATAACATACAAGTTTTTCGTTTAATCATCTTTGACGCAACTCGATTACTCTCATAGGGTTGTAGCATAGAATTTTCATCGTGAGAAAGTATATTTATACAGCCGTTGCAACTGTTATCATCACTAAGTAGACACATGCAAGAACAAGCGTAGGCTATGTGTCACAATCGTACTTTTCTTGGCAACGGACTTTGCGATTGTGCGGCACTCACTCCCGACACCGAGTGAGTTAAGCCAATTTGGATTTGCATCGCCTACCGCCAGACAACGTATGCTCCTTTGGCCCCGTTTGAGAAGAAGGTTTTAGAAAGCGGGGGCAGAGAGATTTTCGAAAGCGAGTTTGAAAGTAAGAATGAGAGAAGATTTGAAAGCAACGTTATATAACTATAGAAAAAGGCAACACAACGGCTTAAATAACATATAACTTTCTGGGTAGGGAGATTTTGACAACTATTCGCATCCCCCTATAGTATATTTTGAGGTGATTTAGGTCTGGCAAGCCTAGACGTGATTTCGCTGAACGGTCATACAAAATCAAGGGGAGGAGTTGACAACTAGTCACGCCCCTCTAATAGTACATTTTGAGGCAATTCAAGTTTGGCATGCCTACACATGATTTCGCCGAGTAGTCATACAAAATACAATAGTAAGATAATACAACATAAAATTAAATAAAGAGTTCAGCGTGGCATAGGCATACACGCCCTGGACAAGCATGACCGTGACACTATGCACATGAAAACATCATGATGTTTCAATAGGTACAAATATCCTCGCATAAATTTAATATGTTCGACCCACCCTTTTGTTCTTGTATCATAATATAAGATGCTCAGTGTCTTTATCTTAGAAATCATGATTAATTCAGTTTCACTGAATTTGAATGGTTGCAGACTCTTGATGACTGTAAAACTGTTCTTAGCCAGCAAGATGAATCAAGTCTTAAGGGTTCCATTCCCCCAAGTTTGATGGAAGAGATCAACAAATTCTACAATGTTTTCCTGACCTCGATGTCCGATGACATTCACACTAATGTGGTTTTGGCAGCGTTATCAGATCCTTTGAAAATTATCAATGATTTGTTACATACTCGTAAGGTATTTGATACAAGTGTAGCTTGATTCATTCTGATATAGTCCATCTTTATCTGTTTGAGTTTTTAGTATAAACATGCTTATCTTAGGCTTCAGTGAATGTGATGTCCCACATTGGTTGGGGAGGAGAACAAACCACCATTTATAAGGGTGTGGAAACCTTCCCCTAGCAGACGCGTTTTAAAGCCTTGAGGGGAAGCCCGAAAGGGAAAGCTCAAAGAGGACAATATCTGCTAGCGGTGGATCTGGGTCGTTACAGTGAACCTGTGTTTCTTCAGAATTATCTAATGATTAACATTGTAGTAAGATCATTGTCTTCTACTAATGAGATTTGTCTAAAAGATTGTTCGAGATTATGTCTTAGTTTAAGATTGAACCGGAAAGATAAAATGATGTTTCTGTTCGAGTCAACGAAGTAGTGTTGGAGACTAAAGGATCATTGTCTTCTACTTATCCTTTGTTGTAACATGCGTAATTCTAATTCATACAGGGCAAGAAGCAGGAATTTCGAATCGAATCTCTTGCAGCTTTGGAGAAGATAATAGGAAGGCTGTTGTCCATTTTAGGACTGATGCCTGCAAGTTACTCTGAGGTAGAAATGGATTCATGTCACTGTATTCAAATCCTGTAACATTTTTGGGGACTTGACTTATGAACCTCACTCTTCAGAAGCGGATAATGGCGAAAACGTTTTTTTTTTTTTTTTTTTTTTAACACAGGCTCTGGGACAGCTGAAGGAAAAGGCGTTAACACGTGCAAAGATGACGAACGAACAAGTAGTACAGAAGATAGAAGAGAGGAATGCAGCAAGAAAGAATAAGGAGTATGAAAAATCCGATGCAATCAGGAATGATCTAGCTGGTGTTGGAATTACTCTCATGGATGGCCCAAATGGAACAACTTGGAGACCAACTATTCCTCTTGCACTTCAAGAACACCAGTCTGCTTCAACTTGAATGATTTCTCGTCCAAGAACACCATTTTTGCTTTGTAAGAACAAATATCCTTCCATTTCTTCCTTAGAAACTCAACCCATTAAGCCTCTTAACTTGATGAATGATTTTCAGGTAATTGCCAGTGCTCTATGAATGACATCAACAAAGTCAGCCAATCCTTGGAGAAAATCCCATTTCCTTCACTTATGCTTCGGATCATCCCTTCCCTTTCCAGGTCACTCTCTCATATTCAAACTATAAACTATGTGAGGTCGTAAAAGGAAGTTCTGAAGATATTGGAGTCCTTTTCCACGTGTTGTGCAAAGTTGAGCTTCAAGATGAAGGTACATAAAATGCATTTTAACTTGCATATAATGAACTCTTAGTTAAACGTATGGAACTTAGTCCGTGGATAGTTACTATATGACACATTTCTTCCCTTGCATTATTTTAATTGTCATTTCAATTTTTTTTTTTTTTTAATCATTTAAGTTAGCTGTTTTAATATGGAGGTTACAAGTGTATTTAACTCACATAGGTTAAAGTTGTCAAAGGGTATATAAAGTCTTCATTTTTTTCATTGTCGTCCTCTAATTTTTTAATTGAAAATAATAGAGTTTGGATTTTAGATCTATTGAGAGTTAATCTTTTCACTTTGTGCAAATTCTTGTGTTTTAGAACTTTCATGCTAAGAAAGTAACGTTGATCAAACATCTTGTGAAGTAATTCGAATCACGAGCTTTCTTTATTCTCGATTGATTCTTTATTGTTTTGGGGGTTATTGAATAATTTAGATCCAAAGTCTTGTGAGTTTCATAACACAATGTCAACGTATCAAAATGCTTTCGTTGTTTGTGTCTTTCATGACAATAATGACGGTGTAAATGGAAAGTTGGATGTAAACCCTCTTTGCAAGTCTTTGAAAGTTGTAACGGAATAAATTTTATAAGGTGCTAAATTAGATGATTAGGTCGATTCAAAAAAAAAAAAAAAATCATATGAAGATGATTCTTCATTAAAATATTTTTAATAATTCTTTTGCATCGATATATATATTTTATGAACAGGTCCATCTGTAAAATTTAAATTCTAATATCAAGATTCTAATATTAATATTTCAATTGGGCCTTGATGGAAACCATTGATTGGGTCAAATATACGTAAGGCCCACAGTGTTTCATGGGCCTCCTTTTTTGCCAGTTAGGCCCACAAATATTCCTGGGCCCCACTTTCTCTGGTCTCCTTTTATCAGTGAGAAAACAAGCAAAAAAGGTCAAATATAGAGGTTTGAAAATCAGGACTCAATTGTCAGAAAGGACAAGGTTTGTCAGATTTCGAAAAATTCTTATAATTTAATATTGCCCGATTCAGAACCGAATTTTGGGGAAACGGGACTGGTGCATTATTTTTATAATATTGCGTCACACGTGTATAAATTCATATTATGTATTTACTAAATTATATTTATATTTATATTATTTTATAATTATGTTTATTTATACGAACTTGAGTTAACTACTGTTGGATGATGAAAGTCCCGGTTAATTTAGGAAATGCTCATGGATTTATAATCAAGCAATACTCTCTCCATCTGTGAGGCCTCTTAGGGAACCCCAAAGTAAAACTATGAGAGCTTAGGCTGAAAGTGAATAATATCATACCATTGTGGGGAATTGTGTTTGTCTAACATGGTATCAGAGTCATGCCAATAGATTGGTAAATCCTCAAATGTCGAATAAAGGAATCAAGCCTCCTCGAAGGTATAGTAAAAAATGACTAAGACTCCAAAGGAGTCGAGCCTCAATTATGGAGAGACGTGCTTTGTTTAAGGGAAGGTGTTGGATGATGAAAGTCCCACATCAGCTAATTTGGGGAATGCTTGTGGATTTTATAATCAATGAATACTCTCTCCATTTTATGTTTGAAGAGGATAATATCATACCATTGTTGGAAGTCGTGTTCATCTAACAACTAAGAGGTTAGAATTTCCTTATTTATTTGCATAATTGAAAGAAATATATTAAAACAAATAATTGAAGCATAATTTAATAAAAGCATTTATTTAATTTATTACGTCAAAATTCAAATTTTTACTTTGCATTTTTTTTTTTGGGTATAAAAATCAATTAAAGTTAATATTACAATTACAATAAAACAATAATATAAATAAATATATATATATATATATATATTTGTCCGTGTAATTTTATATTTAAAAATAAAATATAAAAAAATAAAAAGCCGAAACGAGAGGCGGAATTGGTGGGCCTTATTGGGCCTTCGCGTACTCCAAAGATCAGACAAACTCAAAAAGCAAACATTTCATAGGATGTTGTGCCTGTGTGGGACCCACCATTTTGAATCTACTCTGGGCCGCACTTCTCATCCACCTGGCCCAATTCAATCCTCATCTTTTTTCTGACATAAATGCCCCTGCCTTTCCCGCCTTCTTGCCTTTTTTATGGGACATTAATTTAATTTTAAGCTTAAAATTACAATTTTGTCCTTTTTATAACATTCTTCTTTTTATAATTAAAATTTTAATAAATGCTTTAAATATTATATTTGTCAATATACTTCAACTATTTTCTATATATAATAAATTTTTTTATTGTTTTTAATAAATGTTTTAACAACGGACGGAAGGGCAATTTCGTCATGAAAAATTTCAACCAATACGAGTGTGGGACAGCAGAGAAATTAAGAGCACCCAAATAAAACTAAAATAATCAGAAGTATCCAACGTTTCGTTATTCCTCCTCGCAACCGTTTTCAGTTTCCGGCCACCGGCGAGCACCAAGAACAGCTCAACCCGGTAACTTACCTCTCTTTAACCACGAAATGCCACGTCACTGGTCACCGCCACTTTCAGTTCTAGCTGCATTTTCACTCTGCTATTCCTCTGCTCTATTTCCCTTCTCCCATGGCGGTTCTCAAACTCCCTTCTCTCAAATTCCTCCCATCTCAGGTACTCACTCACAGTTTCTTGGTCACTTTTCGAAAATATAACGTGTTTAGAGAAAAGGGTTGTTTGGATTTTGCCCTTTTTTTTGTCGTTTTTCTTCTGTTTATGGCTATCTTTTTTGTAGAGTGGAGAAATGAAGACTATTATTCTGGTGGGGAGCTTGGTTGGGGAAGTCCTAAGGGGTCTGTTGCTGAAGGACCCGTAATGGAGCCTGTTGAGCACTCGTTGTTTGTGTTGGCAGCTGAAAGAACTCGAAGAAAAGATCCTCTTAGTGGGTTTCAAGTTTATACTAATGGGTGGAATATCAGTGACCGACATTATTGGGCTGTAAGTTTGTTCCCCCAACTCAGTTTCTTGATGAAGTTTTGATATGTGTTGGTTTTCTTATGGGAATTTGATTGAGAATGTGATTGAATGGCTATTTAGCTTTGGTTTTGTTGGTTGTTGAAGATGTGGGAACTTGGATATGGGGCTGTTTTGTATGAGCTAAGCAAGCATATAGGAGGTTTAGTCCATATCATTTGATAAATGGTTACTTCTAGCCTTTTCTGAGGGAATAATGTGGATTGGAGAGGGGAATGAGTGCTAGTGAGGACGTTGGGCCCCTGAAGGGGGTGGATTGTGCGATCCCACGTTGATTGGAGAGGAAAATGATATCGATTGGAGAGGAGAATGAGTGCTAGTGAGGATGCTGGGTCTCGAAGGAGGGTGGATGGTGAGATCCCACATCGATTAGAGAGGAGAATGACATCGATTAGAGAGGGGAAGGAGTGCTAGCAAGGACGTTGGGCCCCGAAGGGGGGTGGATTGTGAGATCTCACATCTATTGGAGAGGGGAACGAGTGCTAGTGAGGACGTTGGGCCTTAAAAGGGAGATCCCACATTGATTGGAGAGGAGAACGAAACATTCTTTATAAGGGTTTGGAAACCTCTCCCTAGTAAACACGTTTTAAAACTTTGAGGGGAAGCCTAAAAGTAAAGGTCAGAAGACAATATCTGCTAGCGGTGGGCTTGGATGGTTACATTAATCTTAATCTTCAACAATATGCATTGTCAATACTTGTTCTTACATGGAATGCAATGCTTCTCTGTTTTGCTGTGACTCTCCCAAGTTTACTCGTTTTCTCATATTTCACATCCTTTTCGTGATCGATCAATCGATCATAGACGACGTTTTTCCCGATAATTCTATGCATATCTGTTCTTACTCCATGCTTCTCTGATTTGGATACAGTCTGTTAGCTTCACTGCAGCTCCATTGTTTGCTGTTGCTGCAGCCTGGCTCTCGGGGTTCGGCCTTTGCTTATTCGTCGTTTCTCTTTGTTACTTCTGTTGCGAAAAACGCTCATACAGCTATTCTCGAACCGCTTATGCTCTTTCACTACTCCTCCTCATTATGTTCTCCATTTCAGCAATGTGAACATCTTGCCTTTCTCTCTTCCACTTGTTCTGTATTTGGCTCAAAAAGCTTATGCATCATAATCTTTTGTCTTTTCAGCATTGGATGTGTCATTTTATACACTGGTCAAGCAAGGTTTCACAATAGTTCATCAAAAACATTGGAATATGTTGTAAGTCAAGCGGATTTCACTGCTCGAAAGCTTCGGGATGTATCGGATTACTTTGCTGCAGCCAAGCAGACCGGAGTCGATCAAGTGTTCTTGCCTTCTGATGTTCAAACTGATATCGATCAAATCGAGATCAAGATCAACTCTTCTGCTAGTGTTCTTGATGAAAAAACTGTTCATAACTCAAATGACATAAAAGATCTCCTTGATTCTATGTATGTTTAGGCTTCACTGATTCTTTTCTTGTTCATATGTTCCTCATAATTCGATCATGAGCTGACGATTTTCGGATATTGCAGTCGTCTGGCTCTGATAATCGTCGCCGCGATCATGCTTTTGTTGACGTTTCTTGGATTTTGTAAGCTCTTTTCTAGCTCTTTGCTATGCTATTTAGTTTGATTCTTACTCATTTTAGTATGGTTTAACGTTTTGGCTGCAGTGTTCTCCATATTTGGTATGCAAGTTCTTGTGTACATGTAAGTAAGGTATTTGAAGTTTTGTTGTTCATTTCTTTACTTCATTGCCTTAAGAAGGTGTTGTGATGATTCTATTGCAGCCTGGTGATAACTGGTTGGTTACTCGTCACCGGGACGTTCGTCTTATCTGGCACGTTTCTTGTTCTTCACAAGTAAGTCGTGTTTATTCGATCTTGTGCTGCAAATACTTGAAGTGATGTGAGTTTCTGTATAATGTTTAAACGTTTTTCGTTGATTGAAATGCTTCTGCGAGATACCATGTCGGTTGGAGAGGGGAACGAAGTCGTTCCTTATAAGGGTGTGGAAACTTCTCCCTAGCAGACACTGTGAGATCTTATGTCGGTTGGGGAGGAGAACGAAACATTCTTTATAAGGGTGTGGAAACCTCTTCCTAGCATACACGTTTTAAAAACCTTGTGGGGAAGCTTGTAAGGGAAAGCCCAAAGGGGACAATATATGCTAGCGGAGCTTAGGTTGTTACAAATGGTATCAGAGCCAGATACTAGGCGTTGTGCCAACGAAGAGGCTGAGCCCCGAAGGGGGTGGACACGAGGCGATGTGCTAGCAAAGACGCTGGGTCCGGAAGTGGATTGAGGGAGTCCCACATCGATTGGAGAAGGAAACGAGTGCTAGCGAGGACGCTGGGCTCCGAAGGGGGGTAGGGGGGTTCCATATCGATTGGAGGAGGGAACGAGTGCCAGTAGGGATATTGGACTCCTAAGGGAGGTGGATTGTGAGATCCAACATCGATTGGGGAGGAGAATGAAACATTCTTTATAAGGGTGTAGAAACCTCTCCCTAGCATACATGTTTTACAAACCTTGAGGGGAAGCTCGAAAGGGAAAGCCCAAAGAGGACAATAGCTGCTAGCGGTGGGCTTGGGCCGTTACAGACGCGTTTTAAAAACTTTGAGGGGAAGCCCGAAAGGAAAAGCTGGACAATATCTGCTAGCGGTAGGCTTAGGTTGTTACCGCTTTATTCATATACTTGAAGTATAGTGAATTTCTGTATAAAGTCGAAAGATCTTATTGCTTACAAAACGATAATCCGTTTCCCTAACGAATTCAAATTACGAGTTCATAGACACTAAAACCTGATATCGTTTTCGATTCGATATGTAGTGTGGCTGCAGATACTTGTGTCGCAATGGACCAATGGGTCCAGAATCCGAGCGCCTACACGGCCTTAGACGACGTTCTTCCTTGTGTCGATAAAGTGACTGCTCAAGAAACCCTGGTAAAAAGCAAGGAAGTGAGTGCACAACTCGTCGATTTGATCAACGAGGTGATCACCAATGTCTCGAACATAAATTTTTCGCCGAACTTCAAACCGATGTACTTCAACCAATCCGGTCCCGTTATGCCAACGCTCTGTAACCCGTTTCACCATCCGGACTTGACACCGAGAACTTGCTCTTCCGGTGAAGTAGACTTGCAAAATGCTACACAAGTAAGTCATAGGGTAGCCAAAGTGAAGTTCATTCTAAAAGAGAAGCCTTACTTGTCATCTTCTTATCTTCATTGAACAGGTATGGGGCAGCTATGTCTGCCAAGTTTCGCCTACCGGTGATATATGCATCACGACGGGGCGATTGACTCCGAGCTTATACAGCCAGATGACGAGCGGAGTCAACTTAAGCTATGCTCTATCGAACTACGGTCCTACATTGGTCGAGCTCCAAGACTGCACGTTTGTTCGTCAAACGTTCGATGACATCCATACAAAGTATTGTCCTGGTTTACAACAATACAGCAGATGGGTGTATGTAGGATTAGCAACTGTCTCCATCGCCGTTATGCTCTCTTTGATACTATGGATTATATACGGTCGAGAACGGCGCCACCGTGCTTATACGAAAGGACTAACTACTAAACCAACCGGGGAAGAGTTGGAGGGAAACAAAGAATCTTGAAAACAGTAAGTGTATGATTATTTCCACTTAACGTAGCTGATATCGAACGATCGACTTGTACTTTTTTCGTGTAACACGAATGTAGTATAATATGGCGAGATTGGCTTCAATGTCTAGACCTATCTTTCGTGCATTCACAACCGATACCGCTGTGTTAGCCAGCTTGGTTCTATGCTGTTGGTATGCATTGCAGGGAGTTCAAAGACGGGACAAGGGACCGGTACGAACGGCGTTTTGGAAACGGAGTCTACGAAAGGTTGGTTATTACATTTTTTTTTTTTTTTTTTTTAAGATAATAATGAAATTTTTTAAAGTTTAGAAATTATTTGAAGATATTAATAAAACATTTGAAATAATACACTTATTTAAATAAATATCATTTATTAAATTAATTTTTTTAATTAATATGAACTTTATTATGGTTGGACTGTCACCAATTAGAAGCAAGAAAAATCTATAGAGTTGCATTACGTGGAGCTCAAGCAATGGATACCGTGATGACAACGTCGGTGGCTGTAGCATTTCCTCATACAATGGCAAAATTGAAATAATGACTCTGAAAAATGGTTTTCTCGTACTTTTACATGTGTTTCATGTCAGAGGTATCTTAACACGTGGCAGATTCTCCTTCTCCTAAAAGTTGGATAAACCCCCCCCCCCCCCCCCCCNCCTCTACCAGCCGTTGGATCAAGAATCCCAACGGTCCTTTAACCCTACCATGGTTGTGTCAACTGACTCAACTTCTTTCTAGAATTACCCCTTGTTATGCGGTTAATTACACTTTTACCCTGTTTTCTCGGATCTATAAAAGTGGCCTGTGCAAAGTGTTGGGTTTGCCAAATTAACGCCCTGAGGGGTCCCTTGGAGGGTAAAGAATACTCGAGGCTTATTCTTTTTGGCTCTGATGGTGACTTCATCTTCGAAAACCAGATCCAGCGGCCCGGTGCGCCGATCACAGTCGCCGGGCGGCCGGTTCTGTAACTCCCCGGCGTTGTCGTCTTTTACGTCGGCGTTTGCTTCATCCACTAGCTCAAACTTTTACTCGCATTCTTCTACTTTCCATTCCGTTGATCACCGCGATTTCGTCATCCACCATCATCAACCTCGATGCACCTCCCCTAGCCGTGTTAATGTTTTTTCATCTCCTTCTCTTACTTCTTCTGTCCGTTTTTTCGTCGATAACCGTTCGATTTCTCCGAATCGGTCCGTTATTGTTTCGAGGAAAAATCGACCGGCGTCTAATGTTAAGAGGATCTGTATGTGCTCTCCGACGACGCATCCAGGATCGTTCCGGTGTAGTCTTCACAAAAACGTCTCGAGTAGCGGCGGCCATAGCCAAACGGTGTCGTTTCCTTCAATCAGGTTAAATATGCGGAGATCGGCTATGGCCAACTCGCTCATTCGAATCGGCGGTGTGGAAGGAGAGTTGGTGAAGCGAGTATTGACTACTTTGATTCGGCCTTCTTCGCACCAGCAGAGGAGGAGAGCGGCATTTATACCTAGATCAAGTCAGCTCACTGTCATGTCCAAGGTTGACGATGCTTGAATTTACAGCACAAGATACGGTGATGCCTAAAACTTTATGATCTCAGGTTCGTTGAAGAGCATCAATTTGTGAACGTTTCTGGTTTAGAATTATAGCCGAAAAGAAAACACACCACACGAAGTTGCATAATCGTTCAAAGCAGTATCTGAAGTGAAATTCATTAGATTCAAAATTTGTGACTCGGAAGCAGGACTACTGAGTCGACTCGCCGAGTGTTGTACGCAGGCTTCGTGGTTTTTTGGCAGAGGATTGAAGAAGAAGAAGAAGAAAAAAAAAAAACCAACGAACTTACACCTTTGTACATACAACATTGTTTGGTGTGGAAGGAGAAATTCAGACATTTTTACTTTGAATTGAAACCAAACGAAAGCAAAACAAAATTCGAAGATTAATTTCAACAACCTGCAACCGGCATCAGATTTATAATGATGAGAATTCTGACCTGTTCAATTCCGTTCTATGTGCAGCCTTGGGATTCCGTGTGTGCCGTCATCGTAGTCTGCTCCGATGATCGTGATTTTCGTCCCCGTCGTTTCACGTGGTTCCGTTTAATCCGTCCGGTTCATTCGGGTGCCAGGTATTTATTTCTTTACTTTTGTTATAATTCGTTTATTTAGATGGTGCAGGACGTGCCGCTGGGTGACATAAAAGTCTATCACAATTTATTATATATATATATATATATATATATATGTTATTTGATATTTTATTACAGGTAAATATCATTCCATCATCTTTCTATATATTATATTGTTATTTTTTTTATTTATGCATAGTTTGCTAAGTTAGTGAAGATAGACGGTCAATCCAATAAATCATGAATTTGATTGATTTCAAATAAATGAATATTTATAAGTTAGGTTAGTTTTTGGTTTATTTTTTTCTTCATATTATTGTTATTATGATAATGTGAATGGTTTTGGTTTTNTATTATTTATTCTCTTGGACTTTACTTCTAATGAGCTCATCAAGCATTGGGTTTTTATGTGCTTGAAATAGTAGTTGGGATAGCCCAAAACCTAATTTAGTGGGCCCAAGCCACGTGTCCGATTCTCTAGAGGCAGTTATTGTTAACTTCTTTTGCAAAGTGACAGTCTGTGTAACTTTATCATCTCTCGTAACTGTTTTCTTTATATAAATATCACCCCGCCCATTTTTTTCTCTGTTGCTTGACTATTCTTTCGAGAGAAGAAAAGAAACAGAGAAATGGGTTTGGGCATCAATTGTTCATCTTCAGTAGTTCTCCTACCTCGAGCTCCCGATTCAAATTCCTTTGATTCTTCGAAAGTTGCTCGATTGTCTGCGTAAGTCTCAATTAACTTCATCGCGATGGATTTCACATGCAAAGACGGATCAATCTGTTCTCTGTTCTTCAACTTTTTTCCTCGATCAATCGATTAAGATTTCTTGTTTTACTACAGGAAGGACGATAAAGGAACGTGGAGAATCAGAAGTCGATGCGCTTTAGGTTTAGCGAGCTTGATTCTCGCAATCGAGTTCGGCGACGTCTCCGTCGCCGTTGAAACTCAGGCTCTCGAATCGCCGCCACAAGTTGTAGATTCGAGGCGTGTAAAGATCTCGAGATGGAGCGACAAAAGAAAATGCGCTCAATGGCGAGCCAATTCGCTCGAGATCATCGTGCCTGAGAACCTTCCGAGGCCGTCACAGCGCCGGAAGTGGGAGGCAATAGCATTTACGGATGTGGAGAACGCACCGGCAGTTCAAGTAATTTCTTCCAAATTTGGCTCCAAGTACTGTTTCTCTTTATAAATATCTATTTCCTCGCCTAGACTAAACTGTAGATACTAGCTTCTAAGTCGTTTTTATCAATCACTTCAATGGCTATTCGATGACTGCTATTATTGATCAACGTGAATAGTTTTCGTTCCAACACAAAATTGAACATAAGATTTCAAATGAATAACTGTAGTACAGATTGGCTCTATTCAGGAGGCGTAGTTGTAGTACATGCAGTACAGCATGAATATTAGAAATTACAAAAGTTGGGCGATCTTTCACGTTTGTTCGTTATTGCAAGACGTCCAGGCCTAGGCAGCCCAGTGATGTTTGGGCCGCTGCTCTGAACTACAATACCTAAACAAAGGAAATAAAATAAAGATTGGTCAATTTAATGTTTTTCTAGATGTGTTTTGGAGTGCTTTTAACAAGTATTTAGTCCAATTGTCTGAGTGAATTGAGTTCTGGTCGAACCCACCCAACCGAACTAACAAGAACCGAACTTGACTGACACGTCTTTTTCCTTTTGGGAGGGTACTCCTAGTAGTGGGTACCTCGTCAGACCTCGACCCACCTACTCAAGTCTTGTATGAATATGCAGGAAGGGGTGCTCCTAGGTGTGTGTAGGGGTTGTGTTTATTCGCGAGAATGGATTCCTCGTCAAGTCAGTTTGGGAGGTGTGGACACACTTGCACGAATTTAGGTAACGGCTTAAATGATGAATTGTTATAGTTATAATAATTTACTAAGCAATTTTTTTTCATCGATCATTCCAAGTGTTTTTGGTTTTCATTTAAGACATTCATAAGGATGTAGATCACTTGTCCGGGCTTTTTTATAATTGTACAGAGATCAATAGAAGTATAACTCAACGATGAACGATGATTAACATATATGCCCATTTTTAGATTAAAAAAATCCAAATAATAAAATTATAATTAAACAATTAGATACAAAGTGAGATGAGTATATTTAGGGTTCATCAATCATGTAGAGTTTGTTTCTCCTATAAAACCCTAATTCGTTTTAAATGAAGACTAGGGGGGTGGGAGATGTTGGCATGAAAGGGTAAGAAGTACCATTTTACCCCTTTTTCATATCAAAATGTCCAAAATACCCTTGAAAGAAAGAGTCTTCATGGTATGAGATTGTATGCCCAAGTTTTCCACTGCTATTCACAATGGAATGACAAAGAAATATTTTATAGCAAGCAAGCAACCAACCAACTTTTCAGCATCAAACAATTCTAATAAGAGAAGCCCATCGCCTTAAGCAAGCAATTAACTGTTATATATATATATATGATATGATATGTTATATATGATATGATATGCTCAAAAAAGAAAATAATAATAATAATGACAATGCTGATGAAACTGGACTTGACACAACAATACTTTTTACTATGAATCTCTTTATACCCTCTTTTTTAAGTTTTGGCTGCATGATGTGATGATCATCACCTGCAGCCAGAATGGTGTTGCTCCAGAATGGCCCGGGCGGGATGGGGATGGAAAGATAAGCCATCGTCGCCTTAGAGAGCAATTGACTGTTGTTATTTTCAGAAAACAAGAAACCGACGACGACGAAAATGATATGATATGATGAGATTGGAACAGCAATCTTACAACTCAACTCCTCTCTTTTTCTATTGTTCAGCCTTCGGGTCTGCTGTGCAAACGGGGGGTTCTCGAGTCTCTTTCGCTTGAACGCTGCGTGGACGATTGCCTACAGCTACAGACAGAATGTTGGTGGTTTGTCAATTATTATGCATACAAGGCATTAAAATGAACCTAATAATACAGATTGACATCATCAAGCTTGGAAGCAATTTCTAACAAAATAAGATCTTACTCTGAATCTTGAAAACCTGATAGCTGCAAAAAAAAAAAAAAAAAAAACCCAAGACCAACAATACCAATATATTTTGCTGTTAATCTGAACTTCTTTAAGTTAGAATCACCTGTTTGTGTCGAGACTAGAGTATCGCCAACTCCTCGACCGGTAGCTATCGTACCATGATATGCTTTAGCTGATTGCTGGTCACTAGATATACCAGTTACATTTAATTTAGGTGCTAAGGCTGTTGACCAAGAGCCTCCATTTGATCCAGCTAAGGCCATTATAATATCAGCCTGAAAAAACCCAGCAGCAACCACCAAGATTAATGAATAATTAACAACAAAACAGAAATCCTACTTGAATGAACTCCAAAATTTTAGCTAAAAAATCTTCATTTAGGAGATCAAGCTCGAGATATGTACTCCCAAACCAAATATCTCGAACAAAGAACTAACATAATTTATGCATACTTCTTGACTTGTAAGTAACTGGTAGGTTACGAGTGTTACGAGTGTATGTCGTCATTTGCTCATGTGATTCAAAATTTTATCATAGCAAAAGTCGATAAGTTTGTATGAAGCATGAACAGCAAGCTTATCAGTTCAAAAGTCGAAGCAAACATGAAGATACTATAATGAATACTTTTTTATTTAATACCCATGAGTGCTCGTGCCAGCTTGCATGCGCTTCGACTAATCTTACGGACACATTTGGTTGTTGAGGAATCTCGTAACATGCTAAATTCTAGGTAAGTAGCTATCTTGGATCTATTCTCAATGAGCTCTTTATTATTCTAATGACCCTTATTGCCATATGGAAAGGTACCTTGTTGAACATACTAAATTCTAGTTTGTTGAAGCATGAACGGCAAGTTTATCAGTTCAAGAGTCGAAGTAAACATGAAGATACTATAATGAATACTTTTTTATTCAATACCCATGAGTGCCCGAGCCAGTTTGCATACACTTCGACTAATCTTACGGACACATTTGGTTGTCGAGGAATCTCCTAGCATGCTAAATTCTAGGTAAGTAGCTATTTTGGATCCGTTCTCAATGAGCTTTTTATTATTCTAATGACCCTTGCCATATGGAAAAGTACCTTGTTTGGAGGGACATCATCAAAAACATGAGCTTGACCACCATAGAAAATAGTCATCTTTGTGTTGTTCGAATCAAGTCCCTGCTGACTGTCACAATAGATTTAAACACAACGCTTAAATCTTTCATAGAACAGTTGAAAAACGGAACTGTACAGAACGATACGTGATCGGTAATTTACCTTGGAGGATTAGAAGATTTGTATTCTAAACCTCCAGTCTTGGATTTCTGCTTGTCACAACTTAGCAACATTTGAGAAGAATGTCTCCCATCATTTCCAACATTAATGCTACTCAAAAGTCCAGGGCTTTTCATCCCAGTTCTAGATCCTTCATCAGCAGCAGATTGAGACACACTGGAAGGACCAACATTAAATTCTCTGGAAGAGTTGGAACCTACTTGATGTACACGAGGCATCAACTGAATCCCGAGCGGAGAATTCTGTGCCGAGCTCGTGTTCAATGGAATAGGCCTCTCCCATTTGGTAACACTAGGATTAAATCTAGTGCCAAGAGAGTGTTGTGTGAGGGAATAAGAAGCAATTTTTGGAGGCTTCATACTGTAGTAAACTGCCTCGTTATCATTGTATCTCGGTCGATCTCCACCAGGTCCAGTTTGTAGTGACTGATACAAGTTAAGAGAAAATCAGATCAAATGATCCATTAAAATCCTTGTCACTTCCCTGGAATGTGATTAAAGAAAACTAAAAGCTGTCAAAACCTGCCTCGTTATCATTGTATCTCGGTCGATCTCCACCAGGTCCAGTTTGTAGCATCTGATACAAGTTAAAAGAAAATCAGATCAAATGATCCATTAAAATCCTTTTCACTTCCCTGGAATGTGATTAAAGGAAGCTAAAAGCTGTCAAAACCTTCATTGTATGTGACCTCTCAAGAGATTCAGAAGGCACATGAGGAATTTGGTTTCTATATGATCCAACAAAACCAGAATCTGGATTACTGCGTTTAATCCCTGCTATCCAATTACTTTTTTCAGGTCCAGATTTCTCATTCCTTGGACTGCAGAAGGGAACCCCTTCAAGATAACCTCCCACCTGATTTTCTACCAAAAATGAAGAACAGTGTAAATGGTAAATATTTCTCAGAACATGGGGTGTGAATCAAACCCATGTTTGAATTGAAATTGAGATACTGATGCAAGTTCTTCCCCTCTGAATCAGATAGATTCATATCTGAAACAGGTCGACATTACATCCAATAAGAATTCAAATCCAGAATCAGACAGCTGAAACTTGAAAATAAAGCAAAAAACCAAAGAAATTAACAATGGAGAAAGGAAGATTGCAGATAAAACTAAGTGTAGTTTCTGTTTCCGAAAAGCACTTAGTGTTTGAAAACTGAAGGAAAAAGAGAGTAGGGCTAAAGAGGCCTTTCAGAAAGCTTCAAACCAATCCATCAAACTTTACAGTGACATAAAGAGCAAAAGGAGACAGAAATTCTTCGTTGCAGAAAGAAAAGAAAAGTTCACACATGAAAATCAATATTTTGGAATCAAAACAATTTAACCAAAAACAAACAAATCATTCAATCAATCGAGAGGTCGATAATGATCGGAATATTCATCAAGCAAAAGGATAATCGCAAAGATTGGAAGTTATTCAGGCCACGACGAAATCGTTGAAACGAAAACCAGCAAGCGATAAATAACCTAGAACGAAGTAAATTGAAGACGATGAATGTTAACAGACTGACCAGAAGCAAGATCGGAAGCGGCGGAGAGGAGTCCACGGCCGCCGCTAGAAGAAGCCAAGGCCGACGACGGCGACGAAGCCTCCGATAACGTTACATCCGGCGTCTTCGCGGCCGAGAGTACAGAAGCATCTTTGGTCCTAATGCCAAGAAAATCATGGAAGATCGCATTACCTAGTGGTTGAACCTGCCTCGTACTCTTCTTCTCGCCATTGCTGCAGTAGCCCGCATTGGAATGAGCCATTAGAGATGGAACCTCAAGAGTTGTCTCTTTACGAAAGCATCCATTTCACTCTGCATAAAGAGCAAGAGTGTAGAGAAAAACAAAAGACAAGCAACACGATTTTTGAAAAGAAACATACAGAAAAAAGAGGCCAAAAGAATCAGAAGAGAGAGAGAATCAGGCTCTTTTCTCGAGATAAAAGATTCTATAGAAAATTTCCGACTCCGGCGCCGGTGAGGGATTCAGTTTCTTCCGTTCACCGGATCGGATTTGATAAAATAATGGAAAAATTCATAGAATTCGTTGGTTCGTGGCCGTCAATTTGGTTGCGCGCGAACGAAAATCAAACCGGCCTCGAGCTCATCAAAATCAAAATCACATCGAGAAAGGAATTGTTCAGAGAAAAATCAATGATGAAAAATTTGAAGGATGAGGACAGCTTTCTGAATTGGAAAGAAAATCCAACTCAATCAAAAAGTTAGGTTTTGAGTAGCAATTTTTAGTGTTAAATTTAGATTCCTTCTATTTACAAATATCAACTTTGTAGTTTAGTTTATTTTTATCAAACAATTACATACTCAAATTTCTTACTTTTACATAACATTATTTACATCTTATACTTTATTATACCAAAAATTAAAATTAAAATATTGCACGACACACCTATATATGCGATGTCACGGTCATGCTCGGTCGTGCTCGTCTAAGACATGTTGCACATGGCCGCATGCTCATAACAAGCCAAACCCTTTATGTCTTCCCAGGTTCTAGACGGAAAAATCATGTCTAGGTCTGCTAGACATGAAATGACTTAAAATGTACGATAGGGGATATGACTAGTTGTATATGCGATGTCACGGTCATGCTCGGTCGTGCTCGTCTAAGACATGTTGCACATGGCCGCATGCTCATAACAAGCCAAACCCTTTATGTCTTCCCAGGTTCTATACGGAAAAATCATGTCTAGGTCTGCTAGACATGAAATGACTTAAAATGTACGATAGGGGATATGACTAGTTGTATATGCGATGTCACGGTCATGCTCGGTCGTGCTCGTCTAAGACATGTTGCACATGGCCGCATGCTCATAACAAGCCAAACCCTTTATGTCTTCCCAGGTTCTAGACGGAAAAATCATGTCTAGGTCTGCTAGACATGAAATGACTTAAAATGTACTACAGGGGATATGACCAGTTGTTGTCAGTTATAGATGAGTCGTTGTTGTTACTCTCTTGCTTTCATATATACCACCTCTTTCAAAATCTCTCTCTGCCCTTGTTTTCTAAAACCTTGTTCTTAAACCGAGACCAGAGGCTCGAGCATACGTTGCTGGGCCGTAAGCGACGTAAGAACGAATTGGCATACCATTAAATTATATATAAATTAAACGTCAATATTAAGAATTAGTTGAAATTATTTCAATCCCGACTCTACTTCATATTTCAATTTTCATCACCGTGAAATTCTTTATTTATTTGGCAGAGTACAACGTTAGAGGCAAAGACATAGACAAAATATATTTCTCGTCCCAAGCCCCGTGAGAAAATTTTCTCTCCACTCCCTCCTCTATCGCCGCTCAAACGAAAATTTTCCACCCCGACAAATAATATATATATATATATAAACAATAATATTAAAAAAAATAAATTTTATAGTTTTTAAGAGTTTTTTTTAGTAATATAAGAAAGTATTTGGATTTGGATATTATAAGAAGATATTTTTCGAGGATATTTATGTTGAAATTAGATTTTCTTTTATTTCTTGTTATCAAATTTGGACATTAATATCAAGCCATTTAAACCATCAAATGTGGCTTTAAATATTCCATTATAACCCTTTGAATTTCAATAAGTTTATTTTAAAATATTTATTTCTCTATAAAATAAGAAAAAACAAACAACATTTTGACCAAAAATTATACCTTTATTTAATTTTTCTTTTAATACATGCATTGATGCCACATAATTATCCAATTATTACTTTATAAAAAATGCCAGAAAATGAGACCCAAATTCTATTTAAAAAAAAAATAATAAGAAAAATAAATATAAATTTTGACTAGAAATATAATACACCAAAAGAAAGGTCTAAAATATAATAGAAACATCCCAAGCAAACATTGATATAACTACAATTGCAGGTAACTAAACTTAATGCTCGATATGATCAAATTAAACTTCCCTCGAATTCTCGACACTTAAAATCATACGTGCTACCTTGATATAACTACAATGAACTAAACTTGAAACACCGTTAAAGGTTTGATAAAATTTAAGGTACGTCTACTTCTAACAATCTATAGTTTAAGGTACCTTCTAATACGAGCATAGTATGATCTTTTTAGCTTTTTTATAAAGACTCTCGTGGAAACACCGTTGAAGGTTCAATACGATAAAATTTAAAGTACGTCTACTTCAAACAATTTATAGTTTAAGGTACCTTCTAATACGAGCAGAGTATGATCTTTTTAGCTTTTTTATAAAGACTCTCGTGTAAAGCTAACATGGCTTGCTACATACAAATATAGCCAAAGAAAGATGAGACCGGACGGATGGTCAGAGGCTGCAACGGGACTACTATAGGAAAGCGTATGAGGGTTCAATACAACAAAGTTAGATAGCACCTTTACTTCTTCTAAGAAGTGGATAGCACGTGTGGTGTGATATCTAATACCGTACGAGGGTTCAATACAACAAAGTTAGAAGGCACCTCTACTTCTTCTAAGAAGTCAATAGCACGTGTGGTGTGACATCTAATACCGTACGAGGGCTCAATACAACAAAGTTAGAAGGCACTTCTACTTCTTCTAAGAAGTCGATAGCACATGTGGTGTGATATCTAATACCATATGAGGGTTCAATACAACAAAATTAAAAGGCACCTCTACTTCTTCTAAAAAGTCGATAACACGTGCGGTGTGATATCTAATACAGTGTGATACAAATAACTATAAATATAATAAAAAAGCAACGCATGCCTCAACTAAAGACTACTGAAGCAAATATTAACCAAAATTGTAATCTAAACCCTTTTAAAAAGTTTGAAAATCGTGATTTCGCCCCCCAATCAAATGAGTTTGTGTGTGTGATTCTCGAGTGGCAGGGATAAAGAGCTTAAAAAAGTGATCTTACGAGGAGGTGGTGTGGATTCCACTAGCTCGATGTCCCTGCAGAAACGCTCTCGCCCGCACCTGTCTTCCTAATCTTAAACCAATCGCTGCGGCGGGCAGATTGAATAAACTCCCCATCACATTGTTAATGGACAATGATGCAATTCAACTGAGTTTGGTTGCAAAACCACTTCCCAACAATTGTGCTTTTCATCATCATTCTGTTGAAAAACCTTGCTTTTCAGCAACCAATCCACATACGTCATTTGCTTGAATTCAACACTCCTATCCTTGCTTCTTTCCGCCTCGGATCTGGAAAACTTTACAGATATTAAAGAATATAGAGATAACATGTCTACTAGGAAAAGAAGTTTCCACACCCGCATTTCGTTCTCTTCTCCAACCAATGTAGGATCTCAAAATCCACTCCTTGGGAGCCTAGCGTCCTCACTGGCACACCGTTCAGTGCCTGGCTCTTATCCCTTTTTTTCAATTTGTGCGTGTCATCCTTACGCAGGGGCCATAATAATCTTCTCTGTATTGTTGTATCGTTCCAATTTTATCAGAGGTCCCAAATGGGAAAATAAGAGTGGGGGGTTTTGGATTACATTGTTGTTGTTGAAGTGCTAAAGTCGATCGCCAACCTTGTACTTTCCCTGCTTCAACAGCTCTCTGTTTTCATTTGAAGAGGCCTACTAATAATAATTTGGAAGAAAAGTTATAAAAACCATCCTAAGTCCAATTGAATTCTTGCGAGCACTTTGTCGAATATACGCTCGACCCTCAAGAAGATTGTTTATCGCCTCGCAAAATAACTGCACATGCCAGCGAAACTGATTCATTTGTTAGAGTTTCTCCAAAGATTCCTGTGGAGAAACTATGTAGCTCAAGTCATCTTGTGCGTAGCTAATGAGCAGTTGCATTAAATACAAACAGTCGCAGAGTTGGCTTTCTTCTTGATATCATCTATCAACCTATTTGCATTAAACACAGCAGTTTCAGATGGACTTCTGCGTTTGACAAGCTCTCTAGGGTCTTTACAGACCTTCAACATTTCAGACATTGCCTCGGCTTTACGCATAATTGATGTTCTTCTAGCACGGATGGAATCGGGAGCTTGACTATACGTATCAGGTAACTTCTCTGAATGAGGAACCGAAGACATCATTCCTCGTAGCTTCGATGCCATTTTTGTCAATCCACGTTTTGAGAATTCATCAAGCAATCTGCAGAAAGTTAGATATTGAGGAACTATTCCACGACAAATCATGTGCTCGAATTCAGCGAAAGCCTCTTCAAACTTATGCATCTTGCAAAGCAAATGAATTAACATGGTGCTTGTAGCCAAGTCCATGTCAAACCCCCTAGCCTTCATTTCATTGCAAACTTGAACTGCTAGGTTTAATCTCTCCTCTTCACACAACATCTTCAGCAACAGGTTGTACGTAAGTTTATCGGGCGTATATCCCGATTCAATCATTTTATTGTAAAGGTTCATACCCTCCTCAATTTTCCCATACTTTGAGAAGAATCTAAAGAAGTAGTTATAGGTAGTCGGGGTGGGAGTGAATCCTCTATTCATCATCAACTTAAGGATCTTGCTAGCCCCTGAAAGATCTCCTGCCTTGCAATAACCCTTAATAAGAGAATTGTACGTCGAGATCGTAGGGCCTTGCTCGAGAACCGTGAACCTCTCCATCATTCCCAATGCCTCCTTAAACCTCCCAGATTCCCCAAGTGCATCAACTATTGGGTTATATATGATTGCATTTGGCTCAATACCTTCTCCCCTCATCTCATCCACCAATTCAATGGCTATTTCGACCCGACGCATTCGACAGTAGCCTTCGACAAGGGTGCCATATGTAACGACTGTAGGTGATATTTTGTTCTTCTTCATCTCAAACCAGAGCCTCTCAGCATGTTTGAGCTTTCTTGATCGAAACCATCCATTTAGAAGTATATTATAAGCTCGAATTGATGGTTCGAAATTCAAATTCAACTCTCTTTTCCTATTGAAGTACTCAGAAGCTACCCTGACATGGCCCTCTTTGCAGAGGGAATCTAATAAAATCTCAAACAAACTCTCCGAGTTGGTCCCTGAAATTGTTTCTAGGTTGCAAGCAAATTCGAAGGTCCGAATTGCAGGTTGAACCATGCCTGTAGAAATCACCATAGACATAGCCCAAACAATCATTTCTACACTCACTTGGTTTTGGCTTTGAATATGCATATTCTCTATTTGAACCTCAAATGGAATTGGCAATCAAGATAAACAGATAAACATGAACCTCAAATGGAATGACAAATGGAGATGATTTCCAAATTTGAATATGCATATTTTCGAACGGTTTAATAAATGGAAGATCAATCAGTTCATGCATAAAAACGGACATTGAGTTGTAGTGTCATTATAAACATACCTGCACGAGTGTACCGCCTGATCAATATCACGAAGACATCGACGGAAACCAAAGAGGATTCTCCATCTCCACGAAGACGACGAATAATCAGAGACCAAGCAGAATCAAACGCCCTAGACCTCGCCAGCACGTTGATCATACAATTGAACAATGCCGGTGAGGGACGAAATCCAGGTTTCTTCGCAGCCCAGAGAAACAGCGAATACAATAACTTGGGAGACGAATCGAAATGATCGAATACAGCCTCCAACAGACTCGAACTCGGCAGAATTCCAGTCCTGTCCAAAGCATCCTCGAATGCTGCACCAGGTCGAACACCGCGATCGGAAAGGATGCCAGAAATGGTAGAGAAGTCATTCTGCGCATAACTTGCATCAGATTTCAGGTCAGTGTCAGAGTTAGGGTTTGAAATTGTGGCCGGTTCCGATTGCAACGAGCTTCCCGCCTGGTCGGGCAGTGAAGGCCACTTTATGAGTGGCTTTCCCGGTGTGGACAGCCATGACTGAGCAGACGAAGAGGAGAATCGCAGAGCATGAACTCGAAAACTAGAACAACGATAGCGTTCGATGGCGTGGATGATCCCGTATGCCAAAAATAAAGGTTTCTGAATGGGCATTGGAGGTTTAGGGTTTAGGGTTTAGGGTTTAGGGTTTATGCAGAGAAAAGAGATGACAACGACAACGGCGGCTATCCTCCGACGTACTATTGATTCCGGTGGCGCCGCAGCTGAATTTCGGTCTTCCGTCTCTAATTCAATCTTTTATTGTATATTAACACTAAGTAAATTCAATCTTTTATTGTATATATAATTTAATATATAAAAAATTATAATTCCAAAAATGTTTTTGAAAAATTAAAAAAAAAAAAAAAATATATATATATATATATATATATATATATAATTTAAAATAGGTTATTCATATGATCCAAATGAGATCGGGGCTTTTTTCGCCCTCCACCTAAGTTGGGTAAGAGAAGGCCCAAAGTCAATCCTAGGCAAGCTTCATAGGGTCGGTGCAAGTAGTTCGCATACATATCTATTTCACTGAGCCTCTGTTTGAGACAATGCCCAGATCGTTACGCCTTTCATGCGAGTCGGAACTTAACTGACAAGGAATTTCGCTACCTTAGGATCGTTATAGTTACGGTCGCCGACTCCCCTGTCGTCAGTCATCAGGTCACCAACTTCCTTGACCTTTCGGCACTGGACAGGCGTCAGCCCCCATGCATGGTCTCGTGACTTTGATCGGTCTCAGTTTCAACTACATAAACAACCGATACTACCTGATCTCAATCATAAAATGTGGGTTTTTTTTTTAAAAAAAAAAAAAANGATCCCGTATGCCAAAAATAAAGGTTTCTGAATGGGCATTGGAGGTTTAGGGTTTAGGGTTTAGGGTTTAGGGTTTATGCAGAGAAAAGAGATGACAACGACAACGGCGGCTATCCTCCGACGTACTATTGATTCCGGTGGCGCCGCAGCTGAATTTCGGTCTTCCGTCTCTAATTCAATCTTTTATTGTATATTAACACTAAGTAAATTCAATCTTTTATTGTATATATAATTTAATATATAAAAAATTATAATTCCAAAAATGTTTTTGAAAAATTAAAAAAAAAAAAAAAAAATATATATATATATATATATATATATATATAATTTAAAATAGGTTATTCATATGATCCAAATGAGATCGGGGCTTTTTTCGCCCTCCACCTAAGTTGGGTAAGAGAAGGCCCAAAGTCAATCCTAGGCAAGCTTCATAGGGTCGGTGCAAGTAGTTCGCATACATATCTATTTCACTGAGCCTCTGTTTGAGACAATGCCCAGATCGTTACGCCTTTCATGCGAGTCGGAACTTAACTGACAAGGAATTTCGCTACCTTAGGATCGTTATAGTTACGGTCGCCGACTCCCCTGTCGTCAGTCATCAGGTCACCAACTTCCTTGACCTTTCGGCACTGGACAGGCGTCAGCCCCCATGCATGGTCTCGTGACTTTGATCGGTCTCAGTTTCAACTACATAAACAACCGATACTACCTGATCTCAATCATAAAATGTGGGTTTTTTTTTTAAAAAAAAAAAAAATTAAAAATTTGATTAATTTTACTCGATTGACCTGAAAATAGGGTTACAACCTAATCTTACCTGTTTTTTTTTTTAAATATTAAGAATATTTTAATTGATAATACTGTATAAATATTTGATATTTAAACTTTATGAAATTTTAATTATTAATGTATCGTGGATAAGTGAGAGTTTTTAGAAGAAAAAAAAAACTCAAACGGGTTGAATTGTGAACTCTATTTAGATTGTTCGGGTCACTAATTTTTTTTGTCTCGACCAAAATTTTCAACAAAAAAAATTCCGATTTTAGAAGGAAATTGATGAATAGAGTGAAGACGAACATTAAAAGTAATGGCAGAATGAATAATGAGGAGCGCATCTCCAACCCAAAACCTGACCTCGACCCTGTCCCCGACCCCGACCCCGACCCCGACACACCTCATTACTTTGGCTACTTTTAAGTACGTAAGTCATCCTTGAAATCATTTATTTTGGTCCCATGGAAATTGATTTTGACAGAACAGATAATTTAATTCAATCACGAGAGGTATTGGACCTATTTTTCCCTTACAGTTCAACATTTATTATCACTGTAAATATTCATTTAATATTTCCCCTCTTTCTTTCCTTCAAAAATTATTATATAAAGAATTTTTTATTTTTGTTATTTACTGTCCCTTTAAATATCGTTTATAAATACATTCACGGTTGTGTCATAAAAATAAATAATCCAAAATTATTGTTAATTTTAATATATATATATATATATATATATATATATATATATATATATTTCAAACAAAATTTATTATTTATTCTAGTTATTTTTTTTATTTTATAAATTTTAATTAAATATTTGAAATTAAATAAATATATATTTTATAAACTAAAATTTTATTTTTATTAAAAAAAATGTAATAAATTATTCCAGCCATCCAATCTAAAAATACCTTTAAATAAATAAATATATATTTTATTTAAAAAAATGGTATGCTTCCTATTCTTTTTAGGTTATCTTATAAAAATACATTTAAATTTAGTAGAAAATATGTCTCTAATTTTAAAAATGACCATATTACCCTTAACATTTCACACGCGCCCCAAAAAAACTCAAACCCGAAGCCAGACCCCCTCACCCCACACGACCTCATATAGGTTTCCTTCTTTCACGAGATATTTTCTTACTATTTCAAACGACTATAATGAAAATCACGTGTCAATGGAAGGAAAGGAAATTGTACGCTTTCATGTTCTTTTTAGGTTATCTTATAAAAATACCTTTAAATTTCGTTATTTGTTCGGAAAATACGTTTATGATTTTAAAAATGACCATATTACCCTTAACATTTCACACGTGCCCAAAAAAAAAATCAAACCCGAAGCCAGACCCCCTCACCCCACACGACCTCATTAGGTTTGGTTGTTTCACGAGATATTTTCTTTCAAACGACTATAATGAAAATCATGTGTCAATGGAAGGAAAACAAATTGTATGCTTCCATGTTCTTTTTAGGTTATCTTGAAAAAAAATACCTTTAAATTTCGTCATTTGTTCGGAAAATACGTCTATAATTTTAAAAATGACCATATTACCCTTAACATTTCACACGCACCCCAAAAAAACTCAAATCGGAAGCCAGACCTCGCACCCCACACGACCTCATATAGGTTTCTTTGTTTCACGAGATGTTTTCTTACTATTTCAAACGACTATAATGAAAATCACATGTCAATAGAAGTAAAGGAAATTGTATGCTTCCACGTTCTTCTTTTTAGGTTATCTTATAAAATACTTTTAAATTTCGTCATTTGTTCGGAAAATATGTCTATGATTTTGAAAATGACCATATTACCCTTAACATTTCACATGTGCCCCAAAAAAACTCAAACCCGAAGCCAGACCCCGCACCCCACACGATCTCAAATAGGTTTCCTTGTTTCACGAGATATTTTCTTACCATTTCAAACGACTATAATGAAAATCACGTGTCAATGGAAGGAAAGGAAGTTGTATGCTGCTTCTGTGTTCTTTTTAGATTATCTTAGAAAATACTTTTAAATTTCGTTATTTATTCGGTAAATACATCTATAATTTAAAAAATGACCATATTACCCTTAACATTTGACAAGCGATTAAAAAATTATCCTATAAATATAAAAATATTAGAATATTAGATAAAAAGTGGTCTAAAAATAAAATTGCACGAGGATATATTTAAATAATATAAATTTATCGCATTTATTATTTTAAATATTTTTTTAAATGGAAGTTCAAACTGTACCCTTATCCCGCTCACGCTCCTTTGACGCTCTCTATTTCTCTGTCTCTGTCTTTCATTTTCTGACTCTCTGTCCAAAGTTCAATTTCTCCCGCTCTCTGTATGTCTGCTGAGAGCTCTCCAGATCGCCATGGAAGCGGTGGAGCTCTAGTTAGAGATGTAAGCCGAACCTTGGCAGTGTTATTTTTTGTTTTGATGATCGGTTCATCTAATCTCTCGTGCTCATTTACGAGTATTTATTTTATGCGTTTGAACGTTTGTCTGGTTGTTTTAGCGGTTTCGAATCTCGGACGGATAATGATTGTTGTGAACGTTTCGATTTATTTGTTTTGGTGCATGGCGTGGATCTTCAATGCCGATTTCTTTTGTATTTAAGTCTATTTGGAAATCTATATTGCGCTTGATGATTTGGCCTTCGTCTGGCCGTTCAAATCTGGCGGATTTTAGAGGCTACTGTATGATTCCTTGTTGTTGCTTCCATGTTACTCGTTTTGGAGGGAAATTTGATTTCTTAAGTTCTTGGAAGCGTGCGTGATTTCTCTTCCCTATTTGGCTGGCAGCAATATCGAGAGGTCTTGTATTGGTTGGGTGGATGGAAGGAGAGAAGAAATAGGGAGTTTCTTACGGTTACGATATGAAAATAAACGTATGAGGTTTGCATCAGGGGATTCTGTGTTGTCTAGTGTTTACTGTTGCTGTAATCTAGGTCCGTAGTTTCTTTGAAACTGTTACATACCATTTTCGCTACTCTTCACTTCTATTGGAACACCTTTACCATTAAATTATTGGTCGAGTATTATCACAGTAGTTCTCCATGTTTATCAGACTTTTCTCGAAAACTTTTTAGAGGTGAAAAATGTCTTACGCTATAGCTTTTCCATGAAGTTTTCAATCAAGCGTTGCATGTTATTTCACTTTCTGTAGTAGCCGCATGGTTTTTTCTCGATTTTCCTCTGTACCTCCACGTTAAATTATTTTCAGTTTAGCGTCGGTTCTTACCCATTTATCTTATGTTGGTAATGCAGCTTCAATGAAATTGATTTTTGATCTACTGTAATTGACCGCTGGTGTTCAAAGCAGTAAGAAATGAGTACGGAAAACGTTGCTTTTGAAGTTGAAGAGTGCTCTGTCCGGATCACGAGGGCACGGGCAAAAGAGCTTAGCGAATCAGGAGGCATTCTATGCTCCTCAAAATCTTCTCGAGTTCAGAAGCCACTTCTACGAGCTAACTCAAAAAGAATGGCATCTGATGATATTAAGATTTGTTCAATCTCTTCCAATGGCCTTCCTATTAAAAGAAGAGCAGTGCTCAAGGATGTGACTAACATTTCCACCAAAGGGTCTGATAAGAATTGCGGCAATGCTTCTAATGTTCGGGTAAACTTAAATCTTGAATACTGGAAATGGTGATATATGCAGTTCTAATTGCTAACGACCATATTTGACAGGGTGCCAAACCAACTAGAAGAGTTTCTGCGAAGGCTAAGGAAAATGCACCTTTAAATGTTTCTGTAGGAGCAGAAGAAGATGCAAACACAAGATTAGCAGAGGATTTGTCTAAAGTAAGGGTGGTAGAATCACAAGAGGTCTCTTCACGAGAAACTTCAGACAAAAAAGAGAGAACAGTGCAAGCCATGTGTCCCAATAGCAGAGACTGTGGAGTTTCAGATATTACTCTCTCTGAATCTTCAGATGAATCTGTCCCTCAGCCAAACGGTATATACCATCTCTAAAATTAGTTTCTTATAATGTATATCTTTATTGGTTAACTGAACCATCAAGTGACCTTATCTCAATGGCTTCCATGTATAGGTTTGCACTATCCTGTTGTTGGAGCATATTACCTTGCCTATCTATGTTGCATGAAAAAAAAAAAAAAAAAAAACATTTTATATTCAATTTTTACGGAAATATGTCCTGAAAAGTTTGTCCTGAAAAGGAGCTTGGAATGGGTTTATGAGCCAGATGTGATTTTTGCTGATTTATTATGTTCTACTTCTAACTGCTCATAATATATAGGAGAGTAGACAAACTGTATCTGCAATTTTTTGTGAAGCACAATTAATTAGCCTGCAAGAATGATCAAGTTTTGTTGGAAAAATTGTGCGTCATAATTTTTTTTTTTGGAAACATGATCTTCATGCAGTAAACTGTTAACTATTGATTCTACTAATAGCAGTTACTGATAATGTTCATGGTTATTGGAAAAAATTTAGAAGGGCCACGTATGAACGTAGTATATAAGCATTGGTCTTGAATTTGCCAGGAGTGATAGTGACACCGTTGTGTAAATTTTGCAGAAAAAAATATGGCACCTGAACAATCGGCAGCATCTAAGGATAGAGGCATTATAAACATTGATTCGGACTCCAAATGTCTTCAATCATGCAGCATATATGCTCCAGACATATATGACAGGATACGTGTGGCGGAGGTTTGTGTTGAGGACTTACTTTCACTATTTGCCATAGTTACATTAGTCAAGTTAGTACAGATGCTGTAGTCATCTTATGCCATGGGCCATAATTACACATGTTATGAAATCATACATAATTAACAAATATAGACCAAAAAATCCCCTGTTTTCTATTGTCTCTTTCACTTGAAAGTAGGATTTCTAAACTAGAAAGGGAAATATGAAACTTTTGAAATTATTAGGAAGCCGCGGAATTTGTTCTTCGATATTTAAGATGTTTGCAGTTGCCATAAAAATGACTGATTCTTTTCAGCTTGATCAAAGGACCTCAACAAACTATATGGAACAGTTGCAGCAAGATATCACTGAAAAAATGCGAGGAATACTGGTTGATTGGATTGTAGAGGTTTGTTTCATCACCATTAGCTTTACTTTGATCAAATTGATATGTAATATCGAGGGACTTTCTTAAAGGCAACAAGTTGACAAAAATCCTCTTCCATGGGATATAGAAAGCTTTAAATGCATTCTTTTAGTCAGTAGTTTTTTTTAAGCGAAATGTTTAATCTTAGTCTTTTTTACACTGCATGGTATATTAGACTATAATTGTTCTGTTGTTCAAAACATTATATTTTCTTGTTGTTTCTGAGGTAGCGTTATCTTAAATACCAATCCTCTGGAAATAGTTTCACCGTCTTCTTAAATATAAATGAGAAGAAACAAACTTTTCTCCATAAATTTATTTTGAGACAATCTCCAATGATTGCATAACATTTTACTTTTTGAGATTGTCCGAAATGGAAATTTTATATCGACACCAAGTCTAGTTGGAAAGTTTACAATTTTTCGTGGCAATATGAATTGAAAATTTTATCTTCTACTAAGCAGAATTATTTTGTCAATTTCAAATTTGTTAATGGTTAACTGTTTTTTTCAGGTCTCTGAAGAATATAAGCTGGTTCCAGATACGCTCTATCTCACTGTGAATATTATTGATCGGTTTCTCTCGCAAAATCATATGGAGAAAAAACGTCTGCAACTTTTAGGTGTTGCATGTATGCTAATTGCATCGTAAGTCTTGACTAGAATTCTTGTGCTAATCTAATACTTCAAATTATCAACAATTTGTTATGGAGGGAGTCAAAAAGTGTTAGAACCAGAAAAGGTCAATTCTATATCCTACACATGTTCTAAACATGGTTTCCTTTTACTTGAAGGAAATATGAGGAGATCTGTGCACCGAGAGTGGAAGATTTCTGCTTCATTACTGATAATACTTACACAAAAGGAGAGGTACACATTTAGCTGCTTGGTTAGTTTATATGCGTTGGTTTTGTTCTTATGATTCATCAACAACTCGCTAATTCTCATTGTCCATTAGAACGTTCTCTTGCCGTAGAGTTGCTGTTTGTTTCACTGCATTGCAAGAGACGAAGTCATAAGCCACTTTGTATCTTGCCATTTTAATAATTTGAGCAACCTAGTCAGATGGATCACTTCCTTCTGTAAATTTGGGACAATTCTTGACTCATGATGTTAATGGGAAAATATGGGGGAAGAATCTTTGATATACATTTGTTGTTTGCAAGATCAAACAAGTGAAAGAATGTATGTTTTAGCCCGGGAGAACCACTTAGTCTAGAATAAGGATTTAGTGTAAGATAATGATTGATTTGTACAAGTGAATGAGTCTAGACCCTAGCAGCAGCAAAGCACAAGACTTCAAAGTTTTGTATCATATGGAAAACAAGAGTAAATGTTTCCATTAGAGTGTCAATTTGAATATGAGAAATTTTCATATTTCTAGAAGAAACAGAGATGAAAATTACTTGTGTCAGCTTCAATATGCTATTTTGAGGCGACATTACTTAATTTTTTAACGAAAAAGCGTCGTCGTCCTGGTTTCTGTTGGATGGAAAACAATGTTCACGTTTCAGCCTAAGTATGTCAGTAGTACCACCTTGTATCATGTTTGTTCCAACGACTTATATGTGATTTCAACGACTTATAAGTTTTGTACCAGGTAGTAGAAATGGAGAGTGAAGTTCTGAATCAACTGCACTTTCGTCTATCTGTTCCCACTACAAAGACATTTCTAAGGTATTATCTTGTTATCCCACTTCGACAACTATGAGTTTGCATACTCCAATCTAAATTCACTTGGATATTTCAAATTTACAGGAGATTCATACAATCAGCTCATGCTTCTTACAAGGTACTCTACATGTTATCATTACTTTATATTTTATAGACATAAAATATATCAACAACAGATACTAATGGTGGCATTTTAACTATTTTGCTATCAGGATCCTTGCACTGAACTTGAGTTTTTGGCCAATTATTTAGCTGAGTTGAGTCTTGTTGAATACAGCTTCTTAAAGTTCCTTCCTTCTCTGATAGCCGCATCAGCCGTATTTCTTGCGAGATGGACACTTGACCAATCAGATCATCCCTGGGTCTGTGCTTCACTCCTAGGACATCTAACTCTTTCTGTCTCTCTAATTTTTGTTATCACTAATTGATTAAGAGAAATGTTGTCTCAGATTCTGTTGTGCATTTCTTACAGAATCCAACTCTAGAGCACTATACATGTTACAACGCTTCTGAGCTGAAAACTGTAGTGCTTGCCCTCCAAGACTTGCAACTTAACACCAGTGGTTCCTCGCTAAATGCCATACGTGAGAAGTATAAACAACCCAAGGTAAGAACTAGAAAAAAAAGTCTCTATTTGTTTCACTGAAACTGTTGGAAACCATCTTTAATATCCATGGTGTTGCTGCATAGCTTTTTTTAGAAAATTGTTTTGTTATCAAACCATCTTTAAAAAGTTAATCAGCTTAGTTTGGAATGTGTTGTTGAAAGGTTAAGTTGATAATTTTGTCCCAAAGTTTTTGGCCATTTAGGTTATAAGCTTTTATAAGTTTCAATTGTATAATTTGAAATTTTGATTAGGCTTCTATTTAGCTTGCTTACATATTATGATCATTAACATATCCAAACTTTTATCATTTAGAGGCATGATTGAAACATTTTATAATCGATCCAATGTTCAAGTTTTAGTACTAAATTTATAAATCTAATCTATCTAGGTTTAGGTTTTTGTTGAGAATTGTTTGGAGGGAGTTCCATATTGGTTAATTTAGGGAATGATCCTGAGCTTATAAGTAAGGAATACAGCTCCATTGGTATGATGCCTTTTGGGGAAACCCAAAAGCAAGGCCATGAGAGCTTATGCTCAAAGTGGACAATATCATACCATTGTGGAGATTCGTAATTTCTAACCCGGTATTAGAGCTATGCCCTAAACTTAGCCATGTCAATAGAATATTCAAATACTGAACAAAGAATTGTGAGCCTCGAAGGTGTAGTCAAAAGAACAAAGGGTGTACTTTGTTTGAGGACTCCAGAGAAGGAGTCGAGCCTCAATTAAGAGGAGACTATTCGAGGGCTCCATAGACATCAGGGGAGGCTCTATAGTGTACTTTGTTCGAGGGGAGGATTGTTGAAAATTGTTAAGAGGGAGTCCCACATTGACTAATTTAGAGAATGATTATGGGTTTATAAGGAATACGTCTCCATTGATACGAGGCATTTTGGGAAAACCCAAAAGCAATGTCATTATACTATTGTGGAGTGTCGTGATTCCTAACCGTTCTAAGTACAAGCCATCTATGAGTACAAGCCAAGTAAAAAGCAGTGTTCATAGTTGATAGAGAGTAAATGCTTTTTGATTTTGAATAAGATCCTGTTCTATTCGTTGTACGACATTGCGTTCGAGTTCTAAACGTTTCAATTGACTCATTAATACACATCCTTATTGCAGTTCAAATGCGTAGCGAAACTAACATCTACTCGATCGGTTCTATCACTATTCTGAAGAACAAGAATGATCATTTTCTTGCCAAAACACTACAGGAGGATGTCTTATCTTTTGAGTTGATCTGCCATTCTCCTTCTAACCTCCCCCAACTGTGATGGAGCTAAAAGAACACAGCACATCCTTTTTGAACTCAATGACTTGGAATGTGGAACTACACTTCCTCTGCACTCTCTCTGGTATCTCCTCTCTCTGTGTAATCTTATGCTTCTAATGTCATGACTTGTACATTAATATTCCCTTAGCTGAGAAAATACTTCATTTATAAATCCTCCAACCTATTTTGGGAGGTTTTGGTTACTTCATCATCTTTCTTTCTCTTATGCTTGCTTCCATTTAGCATTATTTTTCTTCCTAAGCTCACACCCTAAATGAATAAACACATTTACGATTTTGATTTGATTCATACATTATTGTTCATGCGTTCGGGATAGAATTTGTACCTTTAATCTCTTAGTCCAAGTATGCATTAATCAATTGAGGTAGGGGGCTCCCGATCTGATGAATCTAATCAACTCAACTCAATTCATAGAGTTGGGTTTGATTTTCCCTCTTACCTTTAAACATACTCACTTTTTTGCATGTTAGATTAATTTTTTATATTAAATTAATGACTTAAAATTAAATTAATTAATTGTCACTTTTTTTTTTTTTTATCACAGGTAAATTGTAATATTTAGATTAGTAGTAGACCAAAAGTAAATATTATAGAGTAAAAATTAAGATAAAAATATAAATCATATGGAACTCATGGTTATCTTGATTCGTTAGAAATTGAACAAGTTAGAAAATTTCTTCATTAGAAATTGAATAAGTAAAAAAATTTCTCGTTTATGTACTTGCGTCATATGCATACAAGACTCTGAATACCAAAACCCAAGACCCTGAAGTAGAAGCCCTCTCGAAAGAATCTATTCAAGAACAGATGGACAAGTAAAGTATAAATAAATTTTATACCTTTAAAATATTATTATAAATAAATTTTATACCTTTAAAATGTTATAATTTAAACGTGAAATAACTTATGAATAAATAAAAACTACTCGGTCAATAATATATTTATTATTTTAAACATGAAAATTAAATTGAAATTAAACACGAATATTACGGATAAAAATGTAATGAATATTGAAGTAAAAACTTGTAAAAAGTATTTTTCTTTATTTTTAGATCTGTAAAAAATTTCAAAATAATTTTAATTAGTAAAAACATAACCAAAAGTATTAGTAAAAGAGTACCGTTTAAAAAATATAATTTAAAAAAAAAAATCCACTAATCTAACTCGAGAATAGAAAATAAATAAATAAATAAATATATATATATATATATTTTTTTTTCTCTAATCCAACCTACACAAAATTAAAAAAAAAAAAAAAATGGAAGAGGGAAATTAATTTTTCAAAAAAAGAAAAAAAAATTAAAATTAAAATTAAAATTTAAGATGAGTTTTGCATAATCACATTAACCTAGTGGCCAGTGCGGCCCAAAAAAAAAATCAAGCATGACACGTAATCTTACGCACGTGTGAATCTCAATCAAGATAACTGCTTTCTATATGATTGCCACGTGGCGGAGAAGGTGACGTACCGCTAATATAAATTAATTTTTTCACTCACTCTCGCGGATTGCATTTCGAAGCGCGACCCTTTTCGCTCTAAATCTTCGAGCCTTTCTTGGCCACTTTCTCTCTCTCTCCTCCCGATTCCATTTCCATTATCTTTTCAACTCTGCTTAGCTTCTATCACCATCGACCTCTCTTCTCTCTGCAATTTTTGATCTGGTGGTTACTTTCTCTCGCTGGCACTGCGCTCGCCTTCTACGGATCGTGCTGTATCGGATGATTTATGTATGTTCATTTCTTGCATTTTTGGACAGTTTTTTTCTTTTTTGTGGATTTGGATGATGGGGAGGTGTTCGGTTAGGGTTTTAGGTTTTCGAATGGTTGTTGTTATGCTTTTGGCGGGTGGCTTTTGATGGATTATTTTGAATTGGTTGTGATGATATGGAATTCTTGATGTTTTCTGATTTCGTATGGTGTACCTGTCCGTTTTTTTTTTTTTTTTTTTTTTTTTTTTTTTTTTTTTTTTTTTTTT